>NW_027137913.1:2126480-2199977 GCF_003813185.1 Lentinus tigrinus ALCF2SS1-7
GCAGCAGAGGGAGGCGGCGGAGCGGCAGCAGAGGGAGGCGGCGGAGCGGCAGCAGAGGGAGGCGGCGGAGCGGCAGCAGAGGGAGGCGGAGCATCGGCGGCAGGCGCAGAGGGAGGCAGAGCAGCAGCAGAGGGAGGCGGAGCGGCAGCAGAGAGAGGCAGAGCATCGGCAGCAGGCGCAGAGGGAGGCAGAGCAGCAGCGGAGAGAAGTGGAGCGTCGACAGCAAATGCCTGTGGAAGTAGTTCCACCACCGCCGGTCCCGCCGCCGTATCGCTCACAAAGCGGAGGCGCTATGCCACCACCGCCGCTGCCGGCCTCACATGCTGCGCATGCATCCAACGCTCCCCGGACGACATCAAGAGCTCCGTCTGTGTCCCCCGAGATCATACGTATGGTGAAGATTGCGCTTCGGGGTGTCGAAGCCGACGCTGTCGTAAGTCCTCCATATGTCTCTGTTCCGTGTGTTGCTTACTGATGTTCATGCTTGGGTAGACCGATGATGAGGCCCGTATGGCGTGGTTACAGTGGGATGTCGCTACGCGGCAACGGGCTGTGACATTGTACAACAATGCGCTGCTCCAGATCCAGGCCAGTCGTGCTACTGCTGCCATGCAAGATCCTGGAGAGCTTGCACAAGAAGCGACAGGGATCTTTCATCCCCAACCGTCTCGTCCACACCCTCCTCCAGAATACCTGACCCGATCGTCTCAGGGATGGACGGACCCCTCGACTCCACGACGTTCCGAAAACTTGAGCATGGCTTCACAAACGACCGCATCTACGAGCCACAACGCTCGCCGCGTGTCTCAGAGCATCAGCGCATCCTCGCAAGTCACAACGAAGGGCCGGGCTGCTTCACGAACAACCGCATCTACGAGCCACAACGCTCGCCGCGTGTCTCAGAGCATCAGCGCATCCTCGCAAGTCACAACGAAGGGCCGGGCTGGTACCTCGAGGGCCGTTCCTGTCACCTCTCGGTCTGCTGACGAGCACATCTCGATCGGACAATCAAGCACTGTGACCGAAACTGGTATCCCTGGTCCTTCGACCCTCAATGATGCAATGGTCATCTCCGATGATGACGATCAGCCGCTTCCTTTTCTCGACGGAACGGTACGCTTTTCCGGTTCAAGGAGCAGCTGTGTCAGAGCTAACGTGTTCAAGCAGGAGTTCGTCGGCAAGGGCAAAGGTCGCGCTGATGCCCCTCGGGTGCCTCCCAAGCCTCCTTCCTTGGCCAGTGTGTTTGCAATGCCCGACCCCGTGGATATGACCGCTGGGACACTACATGCTAGGGTGAGTGGGTCGTTGTTTTGCATCATGAAGTCGAGTCTAACTCATGTAGCAGCCGGATACCAACTCCAACCAGCCGTCTGGGGCCTTAGCGACAGACGTCGCAGTCCTCGTCATGGGTCAAATGCAAAACTTGACCCATGCGATCGAAGACCAGGCCAACGAGACCAGACGGCTCCGTGAAGAAATCCGTGGCATGATGGGCGCGGGTCACCCTACGTCGTCGACGGAGACCCCTAAGGACAGCTCGGACTTGGACGGTCAGCCTTCTCGTGAGCGCAGGATGAATGGCCACACCCTGCGGGGACAGTTGCGAGAGCAGCGCGTTCAGGAAAAAGTTCATCGTCAGAGGGGACGTCAGGCTGCCGATGCCGATGACAGCCACGACGACGCAGACGACGCAGACGATGAGGACGAGGACGAGGTCACTGAGCAGGCTGTACAGGAGTGGGGACAGATGGACGCGGTGACCCAAGCAAAGCATTTGAAACAGTTGAGGGTTAGTGTCATGCATGAACCGTCCACCAGAAGGCTGACTCGCCTTTGCAGATGAGGGTCCGCAAGTCATTCGATGACATGTTGCAAGTCATTGACTGGAAGAACGTGCACCTGCAGTACCCGGCGTTGAGCGAGGACGACGTCACTGCTTACATTGCCAGGGATCCGAAGTTTGTCCCAACGGCCGATCATTTCATTGTCGACTTCTCTCCTGGACACGGTTGGAAGACGTTTGCTCTCAATAAGGAAGCCCGCGAAGTGTTCATCGACCGATACCTCGCTCGCATCAAAGGCGGTGCTTACTTCAAGAACCCCACGCCCTCTGCTTTGCTCACTCAGCATCGAATCGGCAGGCTTGTCGACGGACACATGAAGCATCTACGGGACAAGTGGCGGAAGGCCTTGAAGCCCCTCGATCCGAAGAAGGCTGCGGAGATTACGCGGCGTGTATGCCGGAACTCACGCAGGTTCACAGTAAGTATGTTGTCTAAGATCCGTGGCAACGCTGACTTCGCGATCAATGTAGCTATTCGAATCTCGAGAAGTGGTCCTCGTCAGGCGAAAGTACACCCGGCACCGCGCTCTGTTCAGACTGCTCGAAGCGAGGAACATGAGTGGCGACGAAACTGACGGTCCGGAGAAGACCCATCCTCCTAGGTGGCGCATCGTCATAGCGAAGTGGCAGAGCCGCACACTACGCAACTTCCTATGGTCCCTCGACCGGATGTACCGAGAGGACTGGGCGAGACGACGGACTGGTGGCAACCCTCCTCGTGAGCGCGTCCTCCGTGATGGAGACGATGAGGACGGCATCGCGCCTGCGGGTCTTTGGAAGAATTGCTATGACAAGGAATGGCTCGAGCGGCAACCTGCCCACGTCATCCGGGAGTTGGAGATTGTCGACGAGGATTACGATTTCACCCTGTGATTTATATGCTTACTACGTTGTATCAATGCAGTCTCACATTGCCCGAGAGGCTCATCACATTCGCACGACCACTTCCCGTCGCCCATCTCTGCTCAGGTGCGCTCAATCTCCACATCGCTCTCTACCACTCGGTCGCACGTTGCACCCCTTCGCCCCGCTATTGTCCGCTATTTCTTCGTGGTCCTCAGGCTTCGCTGCGCTTCCCTTCCCTTCCCTTCCCTTCACGCGGCTACTGGTTTGCTGTCTCTCTGTTTTACTTTGCTCTCCTTCGGCCGGCTATTTGTCCGCTATCTCTTCGTTGTCCTGAGGCTTCGCTGCCCTTCCCTTTCGACTCCTCTCTGCGCCGCTACTGCATTGCTGTCCATTCGTTGCACTCTACTCTCCTTCTGTCCTCTATCTCTTTAATTCCCATCGCCCCGCTGTTGCTTGACTGGACAATTTCTGCTGCACCGCTTCGCTTTGATTGCCTTCAGTATCTCTCATTCCCGCTTCGCATCTCTCCGTCCCACTTCCTATGTCTTTGCTTTGCTCAGAACTGCTACTGCATCGTTCTAAACGACTACGCGCACGTTCTCAATCATCTACGCGTTGCTTGGCTCTACCTTCCTCAGAACGCCTCTTCTTTGCTAACCCTTCTGCAGTAATTGTTCGACCGTACGTTTCACACCGCTCAACGGCTTCTACGCTACTAATACTCTACGCTACCAATAGGCTACTTGTATATAGTATGAAAAAGGATGCGAGGTTTACCCTCCGGTAACCAATCGGACGGCTTTCGGCGTGCCCATTGGCCGGCTTCCGGACGCGTTTTGGACGGGCTGAAAGGAACGTCCCATTTTTGGACTCATTTCGGACCGGCCGAAAGGCAACCTGGCCGCATTTCCGACCGGACAAAAGGCAACCTAGCCACCTGGCCGCGGGGTTTCCTTTCGGCCCGATCGAAGGTGGGACAAAAGCTTACCTTTCAGACGGTCCGAACTGCGGGCGACAGGCAATCCCACACAGTCACATATCAGTCGGTCGGAAATGTGTCGCATTGCCAAGGTGATGGCACATTATCTGACGGGACAAAAGGTAGGCTTGTAGCCGAGCCTTTCGGACGGTCGGAAAGGGGACCGAATGTCAGGCGCCTATGGAGCATTTTGTCCGGGACAAAATATGTCGGGGAAGCCGCAAGATGGGAAACCGCGTGACGCCGTTATGCGGCGCATTTCAGACGGACTGAAATGCGGGTATGCCTGCCGTGTGTGCCAAGGTTCGCGGGCCAATTGGAAGCTAAGGTCCGCCTCCCCGCGGAACCGTTCATCCTAGTACGGGATTAACTTGAAGCCTGCCCGGATCCTGGGGGAACGACGTGACGAGAACACGCCAAGTCCAGAGCTTGCCGCGGTGTGCTCGAAGACTAGACGACGTTGAGAGCAGTCCGACGACTCTAAGTATGACACTGGTTCTGGGAGCTCGCGAAGGTCGCGACCTGAACTTCCTCAGGGTAATAACGAGACGCTCCTTGTCCAAAAGTCGAGACACAACGACCATCTAGGCGCAGAGCTCATGAGTGAGTATGTTTCCCACAGGCAAACGTTGGGATGCGGGCAAGTTATAATTATGAAAGGAAGTGAGGACTTACCGCATGTGCATGATATTCAGCGCAGACCCGTATACTCATAGACTTCTTGCGCTGACTTACTGACTCGACCTCGACGAGGAGCCGGCACGTACATGTAGCGTGCTCGCTCAAGGCTCTATACCCCGAGACCTAGTAGCAGAGGACTGGGAGACGACTGCGCCGAACGACTGTCTAGCGCGGACGGCCTCGCGTGATGGGTGGGTGCCATTGTCACCGAGGATTCCGTAGCGATCGACTGCAGTGTGCACACGTGCCGTGGAGCTTCGAAGATATACTTTTAGGCAGCCTCTCTGGTATGAAGACGAAAGACAGAGTCTCCGCACCTTGACCTCGACATGCTCTCATCGCTCTTCGCGCAGAAGAATCGTCTTCACATATAGCTAGGTTTGAGTGAGTACTCACCGTACACCGTCGCTCATAGTCTTGCCGCCTCGCGCGAAGCATGTATTCGCCTGCGATTGTGCGTAAACGTCGGTGAATGCAGTCAGTCGCTCGAGAACGAGAAGAACGAGTATAAGACATACACAACAGTCCTGCGCACCACGTCTCAGGCTGACTTTTTGGACGACGAGTGATGAAGCTGACCGTAGCTGGGACTGGGTGCGTGCACATGGCAGAGCCCCGCACACGTCAAGCACAACACTTCTCACCTGCGGGTAGAAGATGGGATCGTGCGCAGCGGGAGACTCGAGTTGGTCAATCAATGTTCAACCCCCACGTACTAGACGCATAGCCCGTCATTTTGGAACGTCAAACAGGACTGACCAGACGCAGACACGAGTGATAGCTCACTCGTCCATAGAACTCCTGTTGCGTCCGTGCGTCCCTCCCGACCGTGCCAGGCCCGCGTCCGAGACTCGCGGGTTGCAAGTTTCACGGAGCCGCTGCGCTGCGGATGCGACGTGGGCAACTGAGATGGTTTGATTGCGAGTTGCGAGTTGCAGCAGCGAGCATCGCCATCATGATCGCGCAGGGGGAGCCAAACAGGGTTGTGAGGGGAGCAGTGACCGTTGACTTGGGGGTCCACATCGGACAGTTCGTCGAGAGGCGAGCCACGCGACAAGAGATGCTCAGAGGTTGCTCGAGGTCGCGACGGTTGCGTGGACTTGTGGAGAGAGAGAGAGAGGAGATGAGGTTGCAAGTTGAACGGTTAACCCGGTGACGACACGGGCACAGGACAATAGGCGGCGCTTACGGGTTCAATTGAACTGATCGGCGTAATGATGACTTGTTAACCTCGCTTGTAATGGCGTTAGAAGTGGGCTTCTATTGACATTATTGACTGATTCTATTGTCTCCAGCGCCGACGCCCAGCTTGGCACTCGACCGCGACCAACGACGCCGCCGCACGAACTGCTTCTTCGCTCGAACACTTCCTCGATAGCTGTTCGTAGACGATTCTAACGGTTGCGAGAGGCAGCGAGGCGCGACGGGGCGCTGCGGATGGTTTTGATGGGCGAGCGAGATCCGGGTATGGGATGCGTTGTGTTGTTGACGGGATGATGGGAACTTGAAGACGACCGGACGTAGGTAGGACTACAACAATTGCCGTCCCCGAACAATTCGCTGGTGAGTCTCTCTCCCATGTCCGCTCCTTGCTCTTGTTCTCTCCCTCTCTTTTTGTTTCCCGTTCTATAAACACACTTGCCCTTCTTCTTCTCTCGCTCCGTTGACATTGATCCCCAGTCGACGCGCACTGTGTGCGCCGGAGCTCCCCTGAGGGTTTCATTCATCTCTGCCTCTTCAGCTTCCCTTTCTTCCACGTAATTGCCCCTGTCCCTCCCCCACACTGCCAAAATGCACGCGGCTACGAACATGTACTTCAACGCACCTCCTCCCACCTTCAACACCCTCGACACCCGCCAACGGACCCGTCTCATCCGTTCCACCCGCAAACTCGGCGCCGTCCTCGGCACAACACCCCAGCTCGTAGAGAGTGAGTGTCCCATCTCGCCCGAGAAGACCCCCACGTTCTCCCCGAGACGCGACCGCAAGCGTCGCCAGGGCTCCATCTTCGAGTTCCCGCCCTCCGCGGGCCCCTTCAGGTACAACTACGACTCGCCCTCTGCGAGCTCCTCCGCGAGCTCCCTTGCCCTGCCCCGCACGAGCATCGACTCGGACGCCTCAGACGCATCGACGCACTCCCTCCCGGCGCTCCCCATGCCCAAGTCCTTCGCCCGGCACGTCCGCGAGAAGTCGCGGGGCAAGGGCAAGCACACCGCGCTCCCCACCCCTCTCGTGCTCCGCCTCAACGCCGTCCCCCTCCCGCCCTCCGACCCGCGCATCCAGCCAACAACCCCAGACACCGCCGCGACCCTCAAGACCGCCACGCTCACCGCCAGCACGAGCACACCCACCCCCTCCTACCCCTACCTCCCGCTCACACCCACAACCCCACACACTCCCGGCACGCCCACCACCCCAACCGTGACCGAGACCCGGCGCAAGCGGCTCGCCAAGCTCAAGCGCACCCTCGGCGAGAACGTGCCCCCAGAGCTCATCATGCCCTTCCGCTCCGCGCGCACCCCCAGCAGCCAGCGGCCGTCCCCCGTCGACCCCCCGCCCGCCCCGCAGACGCTCTCGCCCCCAGCGCTCTCCGCTCTCCACCCGTATTCGCACCAGGACCCCCCGCCCGCCCCGCAGACGATGTCGCCCCCCGCGCTTAGCGCGCTGCACCCGTATTCGCACCACCAAGAGCACGCGCGCAGCCGCCCGCCGCCTGTGAAGGCGCAGAGGACGGTGCCGTTTGTTCGCCCTGCGAAGGAGCAGCAGCAGCGCAGGCGCAGTGTCTCGGTGGACTTCAAGCATGGGGTTATGTCCCCTGCGCTCTTCGCCCCTGCGCCCGCCCCCAAGGAGGGCGCACTCGGACACTCGCGCTCGCCCTCGGCGTTCCGCATGACGAGCCCGCGCAGGGCCGCGCGCGAGCGCGAACGGGAGCGGGAGCAGAGCGTGGAAGAGCGCGTGTGGGTGACGAACAACAACGGGACGTGGACGGGCGAGTGGAACAGGAAGGATATCCGCGAGGTGCAGCAGCAGTTGCGCAACCTCAAGCTCCGGTGATCCTCCCCTGGGCCCCTGGGGTCTCTCGCGTCCTCTATCAACCTTGTGCGTTCCATCCTCGTCTTGCTCTCCGCGCGCGTGCGTTCGTTCTGCTGTATATGCTATATGCTATGTGCTTCAGCTTCGGTTCCCGGTTCCGGGTGGTGGGTATGGCAGCGGCAGCGGGTGACCGGCGCACTCGCTGGCGATGACATGCTACGACTGGCATCCTCAGCATCCTCAGCATCCTCCCATCTCACGACCACGGACTCGGACTCGGACTCGGACGGTACATACATAGTCTTCGGCTCTATACTTATTATCGGCGCGCGGCTGGCTGGCTGTTGTACATGTTGGCTACGATATGACGATATGGGTCCTGGTTCTCGGTGTTCGTATTGGTATTGGTATTGGGCACCTCCATGGGTCCCGCTCCTGCTGTATCTCTATCTCCGTCTCCGTCTCCGTCTCCATCTTTCCCGGGCTGGCTGTTGGTCGTTGGTCCCCCTCCTCTGCATCTCTGCGGACTTACTTACTTACTCTCCTCAATACTTATAGTCATACTCACACTTACAGTAGGCGACACCCCGCATAATCAACCTATTTCTCTCGGATCTATCGTGGTGGCCACGTCCCCTCCCCCGGCACTTCTGAGTACTGAGTGCTGCGTACTGAGAGTGGTGAGTGGTGAGTGGTGAGTGGTGAGTGGTGAGTGGTGAGTAGAGGAGAGAGGAGGCTGGCCGCTTTAACGTAGGATCCTGGAGGCCAGCAAGCTTCGAGGAGGACCGGCCGGCCAAGCACATACCTATCTACTCACTTGCGTCATACGCCGTCGTCTGGGTTGTCGGTGGTCGGTGGTCGGTGGTCGGTGGTCGATGGTCGACGAGGGAGGCTCCCGTCTTCCAAGTCCCAAGTCCCAAGTCCCCAAGTTCCTGCCACTGGGGCCCCGGGGAGAGAGCACAGGTTGCTCCGAGTCGGCCTTGGACTCGAGTTGGAGGGACTTGAAGCCAGGCGGCTACAGGACTAGTGCGGGCCCTTCCAGTTGGGGTGTGCCGCTTCAATGCCACAAGGGCGAGGGGTCCGAGTCGACTGGATACTTACCAGTGACCAGTGACCAGTGCCCACCACTGCATACATACACATACCCCACTGGCGCGACGTCGCGGTCGGGTCTGGCTTCAACTGGACTGGAAGGGAACTCAGAGGGTCACTTACGGAGTCGGAGCAGGCAAGCAGAGGTGACTCGGAACCAGGCTCTCTCTCGGAGGTGGGTGGCGGGCGGTCCGTACTACATAGGCTCGCAATGGCTTGCCTCGGTCGCTGTCGGGACATCGAGGGAGCCAGAGCTCCATTCGTGACGACGCAGCCTGGGATAGGTCGTATCGTGACCCATGGGTTGCCTCCGCGCAGGCCCGGGCATGAAAAGAGGTGTCAGTGCGTGCTGTAGCCGGCATATCGTGGTGAATACGGTGGAAGTCGCCGCCTGAGTATACCGCCATAGCGTACATCCTCGGGAGAAAATAGTAAGGGCACGGCGCACAAGTTCGATTGAACCTAACCTCACCTGTTCAAGGCATGCGCTCCCGGCGGTATCTGAGCGTGTCGCGGTGACCGGTCATGTCACTACACGATATCTTTGAGTGAGCTCTCTGTCGACGTGGTCGGACGTCAAACCGAAAGTCCAGAAGATCAGATTAATGATCACAGGCCGGCCAAAGTCATCATAGGGTTCAGTACTCACCGGTCACCGTCAGGTCAGCTGTGATCGGAATACAGTTGCTTAGCCACACATGCGCGACCCTGAGGGTCTTTACTCATGCCGCTCGTTCCCATTCATGCCCGCCAGTGTCCGAGTCCGCCCCATGAGTATGTACGCATCACGTTCACAGGCGGAGTGATGGGTCCTGAGATGCAGGCAATAAGCGACGCAAGCAGCTTTTCAAGTTGTTCTTGCCCTGCTCATGCCCGCGCGACCGTGTCCTGCGGGCGGCCATCAGGAGGGATGCGCCCTCAACTGAGGATCTAGGGCAAACTCACACTGTCAGTGGGTCGTAAGTATATGTATGCATGTAAGTTCACATTGCCACCGTACGAAAGGTTCACGAACTCACTGGAGTGTGTATGACCTCCCGGACTTCTTGGCCTCAGCATCCAGCGATTGAGATGCATGCGGTCTCGGCGCTGTATGTAAGTAGTACTTACATAGTCAGAAGTCAAAATTGACAGCAGCGGATCCAGAACATGATCGAGAACTTACTCAGGCCACCGAGCTGTGCTAGCTAGCACCTCGCGTGCAATTTGGGCCCTGAATGCCTTGACACATTCGCCCGCCCGCCCATTACATATATTTCTTTCCAGGTGAAGTCGTGCCCGGCATGAGATGCCGACAGGACGGCACGCGACCATATGCATCCAACTTACGTACCACCTTGCTGCTGTTCCGCTTCACGTACGATTCGATGACCCTCGTTCGGCCTCTTGAGCTTGAGTCGTTGCGGATGACTAGTACGGAGGACGCCCATGGCCCGTAAACGCCGAGGTCGCGGCGTAAGCTTTCATGACATCACGATCATCCGTCTTCATGCGCATTTTCCCGAGGTCTGGCGTCCCGCAGGGCTTGCTTGCAAGGTGCACAATCCTTCCTAACACTAGAAGTCAGGCTGAAAGAACCGGACGTAATAGCACTGCATATATGTCCAAGTGTTAACGGCATCACACGGGAAGTCGCTGAACGAACGCACCCAAGAATAGCGACCATCACGGTATTCATGGAATCCGCGCATACGAGCAGGCGGACGAGCATGCAGCGTCGCCGCCTGCAGGGGGATGACCGCGGACCACCACCAGCACGAGAGGGTCGAGCCCGACGCAACTGTATGGCACTATGTTTAGCCTCAGTGAAATGACAAAACATAGACACGGGGATCAGCGCGGGGTCGGAGGCGGTGAGGGCAAAGAACGCACTTGGACATATATGTGCATAAGTCCGTCCAGGTACGACCGGGAAGGGCGGAGAGCTTCTCTCTCCCGAAGCCCGGTTCCTGCTTCCCCGCATACCAGGACCCCAGCCAGCCAGGGCTCGCTCGGTTGCGTTTGGAGTCGCTGATACAGAGTGATGAATGCACAGATTCGAGCCCAGAAAGCCGAGATATGAAGAGCGAGATCCCGCGCCGCGCCGGCGGCAGCGTATGCGCGCGAGCCTTCCGCTATAAGCAGCAGATGGCCGGAGGGTCACGAGCTACTTACCTGCAAAGAGGCTGGTCCGCCTCCTCGTATAATGCTACCAGTACGCAAGGATCCAACGAGGTGTTGTGCGTGATTCAAGTCGGATGTCCTCGGAGCCATCGGCGGACGTCGGGATTACTAGGCCAGACCGTAACATGTTGCGGCCGGCTAGAGAAGCATTGGTGCACGAGAGTTCCGAAGAGTGAGGGGTTCCTCCCAGGTCCAGGCAGCATAGTGAGAGAGAGTGCCGGATTGAGGCTGGAAGGAACAACGCGCAACATACGGGGCTGGCAAGAGTTCTAGCTTAGGAAGGTGTTCTAGCGCGTTGTAAGGGGGGACGAAGGTTCAGAGAATACCGTGACCTCGGTGACTGTATTCAGCAGCAGAGACCAAGTCGTATAATTAGGTCGCAATCATGGCCGCCGAGAATGGCCACAAGCATATGTGTGGCAGACGAACCAGCGTGCTTGAATGGCAGCACGAAGGGGCAATTCGGAGTCTAGAGTGGGAGGAACATTCCAGCAGATCGCCAAGCAGATGAAGAATGGGAACACACACCCGTTGTATTCAGAGGCAACGTCTTCGTCTTATAGATGCGGCGATAAAATAAGCTCAAGATGAGCCAGATCTTGTGCTTCTAACGTCGCCTCATCTGAGCAGCGCGACGTACCGCAGTGCAAGTGAAAGGTGACGTTCCTGGAAGTGCAATTGAGCGAGAGAGAGAGCACCTTTGACCTATTGAGAGGCTCGTTGTAAGGGGCGATTGTGCTTAAGACCTCGGGTGCAGTGGCTATCAGGAGCTGCGACGTCCTAGCACGTAGGTACGAGTACCCGTGCAGATGCGCCGTCCTGCGGCGCGTCCTGATTTGGCGGACATGCAGGCCGACGGCGATCGAATAGCACTGCGAGCTGTATTACGGTAGTTTGAACTGCTGCGTACGCACGTGTGCCACCGTGTGGTTGGAAGTCAGCGAGCGGACAGAACCCTCTTCATCCAGGGCCGCATGTGCGTTCTCCCCGGGTGGCTTGACGGTGAGACCAAGGGGCATCGAATGCTGCTAGTGCGGTCAGGTATGAAGAGGGCAGCTTCCGCAGGATGCGATAAATCGCCTATTAGGAGGAGGTCAAGATGGGAGAAGTGTCAACTGACATACCATCTGAGTTTCACGGCTTGGGAATGCAGTCACCAGCCATCGATGAGGGTTCGCGGTGATGAGCGTGGTGGCTGCCCCGTCAATCTGGGTGCCGTCAATATTGAGCTCAAGATGCGTCATCCAATCACCACGCACCAGAAGACCGACAGGTCCCCATCCACGCGTGGTGCATATCATAGCTGCCGTTCACTTGCAAATGTCACGGCCTCCCGTCCGCTCCGTACTTGATGCTTGCTGCTGGCACCGGGGAATGCGTCCCACGTCTCACTACAAGAAGGTGTCAGCGCGCAAGCAGGGAATCGCGAGGAAGACAGACCCGAAGCAGCTTGAGAGGCAGTAGGAGCCACTGTGTCCCGGGACTTCGGGCCCTGGGTTAGACGTCTTCCCGCGAAGCAGCCGTGAAGCGAGTAGCTGTGTGGCACGGCCGCCTTGGTATTCACACGGCACGGGCATTCGCGAAGGGAAACGGGGGTTGGGCTCGTCATGAGGCCTTGAGGTGAGGAAGCAAATGGGCAGCACGAATGGGTGTCGCGTGGAACGGGGGTGCGAAGTTGCGTCCGATTTGGCGTCGCTGATGCTCATTGTGGTCTCGACCTCGCATGAACACCTTCTGCGCAGTAGCGGCTGGGTGGAGGGCCTTGCCTTCGACCGGCGTTCAGAGGAACCTGTGGGTATGACCGTCAGCTGACAAGCTGGACCGTTGGGAAAGCGGACTGGAAGGAGATACGTTACTTCACGTTCTCCAGAATGACTCGGGAGTGCTGCGGCAAAGAGGCCATCCTCGGACAACCCTCGAAGTCTTGGAGCTGCTGGTTAGTAATGACTCACTGTCCTAGGGACTCCCGCGTGTTGCCTTGCTCCAGAGGAAACTACTGCCACACCGGATGAGAAGTCAGAGAAGTAGCATACTGAGAGCACAACCCTGTCTTTCTGTCTTGCTAAAAATGAGCCGAGGTCCGCTGAGGACGAATACCTGCTGTACTCACCGCATCCTTCCAAACCTTCAGTGATTCTCCAGAACGCTCAACGGGCGCACCGCATCCGCATCCTAGGCGGCCGCAGCCCTTACGTGCCTATAGTGACCGGACCCTACCCCCATATCCATACCTCATGTCCACACCCCAATGTAACGCCACAGCCCTCATAACTCCTATCTCCGTTCCATCGTGCCTATCAGTGTATCACCGTATCGGTCCAGCAGGCTCACCATCAAGACACCGATGAACACAGGACTGTGGAAACCCGTCGGAAGTCATCCGCCCTGGCCCCTCCTCGGAGTCGACACGCGAGCGGTGCAGGGTCGCGCGCGCGCGGGTGCACGAAGCTGCCCCCTGGGCATGGATCTTCGCGCCTGGGCTCATCATCATGGGGAGCTCGGCCACTTTCGCGCGCAAGCGAGGGGCGTGTGCTGGAGGCTGGAAGTCCCCGGCGAATCGCTGCGAAAGGGATGTTTCCGGCAGGGCAGGATGGAGCGAATGGGGGCCCCGGGCTCGTCCCGGACAGCCGAACGATAGGTTCCACGGGGGACGACAGGGCTTCTTGGGCTTCCCACAGTGCTTGACAGATCGGTGTTTCGCGAGGCCAGCGACGGGGCCTTACCGGGGACGTCGCCAGTCGGGGAAAGCCTGGCGAGCATTCGGTAGGCCCGGGAACAGTTGGCAGCTGGTATTGTAAATGACCATAGCGGAAACGGAGTACACTGGATATATGAGATATAAAGGGAAAGAAGCCTGTTCAGCTTGCCAACAAATCCGCCTAAGTTCTATGCGCGCCATGAGAATGTTAGGCAGTCAGGTCGATGTGATACTGCCACTCACCCTCAGAGCAAAATGAACGTACCAACGCCTGACCGTCACATACTCGGCGAAACAAGAACAAGGACGCGTTCCAAGCTCCACCCACGCCGATGATAAGTCGCGACCGCTGCTTCTTCAACTTCGTCTCCCATCGAGGCCGCTAGAACAGGCCGCCGAAGCGAGCCATCGACACCGAGCAGGCTTCCTGCGAGGTCCCACACACACACCGACTCGGATCCGGATCACAATCAGCTAACCACTTACGACATTGCCCGGCCGGGTACGCGACGTCGAAACACGCCCGCGTCGCTTGTCATTATTGCGGCCGCCGTTACCGCCATTGGCAGTCACCAGTTGCCGCTCCGGGTCATCATCCGTTGCCGAGTAGAGCTTACTGGATAAGTGGCAAGTCCCAGCCTGAGGCCTACCCGAGAGCGTAGTCCTGCTTGTCACGGAAAGGCAAAGGGTGCTGTGACGCACCGTGAAGGATGCTCACCTGTCGTTCCAATAGATCTACTAGGCGCAGATCGTGACGGTCGTGTGAGCATACAATGCATTGGGACAACCCGCCTCTCGTCTCTCCGCGGCCCCGCTAGAACTTGCTGCTGAGGTTGAATGGAAGGTGGAAACGGAGCGCAGACGAAACGAGACTAGCCCACCACGCACCGCGCAATGATCGACGAAGTCGGTTAAAGGCCGTCAAAATCAAGACATGCATGAACTGCCGGGTCCTCGGGGACGTCCGACAGCGAGGGTTCCAGTCTCCAGAGCCAGAGCAGACTCGTCACTCGTGCGGCGGCCGCGAGGCACGAAAGAACCACTGAGCGTTCTTCGTCCGAGAGAGACATGCACCCTGCCACTATTCCCGTTCTACCCGCCAGGGTCTCAGGACAGGCAAGCAGGGAGTCGAAGAATGGCCTGGGTAGAGCGACAGGACGACCGAACGAGCGTGATGTGCACACGCGCCATCGCCGACATACGTACTCGAGTCCGTCTTCCACTCTGAAGTCTCAAGGAGGTGCGAAGTCGGAAGTCGGAAGGCGGAAGTCGAAGAAGAATCCACAAATGATCGTCATCTGTGGGACACCCGGGAAGGGGTGAGACGGTGAATTAACGTCGAAAGAAGGAAAAGGCACGCTACCAGCGAATTCTCGCGTACCCAGAGGAGCGGGCCGCTTGCGAATCCGTCGAACCACCCATCCATCCAGCATTGACAATAACCCAACTCTAACGCACTATCTCCGAACCCGATGCTGCGCACCCGGGGCCCGGCGAGGTCTCGTCCATACGTCGGTAGTCTGTAACGATTCGAGAGTCAATTCTCACCATGCACCGTACAGAGCGGGAACGGCGACATGTCTGAATAGCGACAGCGACGGTGCCAGCTGATGTCCGTCGACCTGGCAGCATGCGCAGCCGCAACTCGAGGGTGCACGTCCCATGAAATGACGTCCGTGGCGATGGCAAGTCCTGAAAACGCGTAATATTTCATAGCAACGCGTGTCCGTGCGCCGTCTTTCCTCCCCCGGCGACACATCCTTGATATTACCGTATCACGGTACCGACGACGAGCCGAGAGCCTGCTACATGTGCATGCACGTCGACCGTCTTGGGTTCTAGTAGGGTATGACGTCCGTGGCGTCGACAATTCTCCCGAAATACTCGCACTAGCAGCGGGACTTGTGCGCGACCAGCGGGGTCTTCATGCTTGCTTCGGGAATCGGCGGCCAGCTTCAGGGTTGGCGTTGAGGCTCGCCGGGACGTTGTCCATCTAGAACTGCTAGCCCTGCCCCTGCGTTCGGATGTGAAATTGAATACGAGGGCGCGCCATAAGTAGCATGAGGACGCACAGTGTTAGCAGTTGCACATGCCAGGAGGCGGCACCGAGGCCGCATACAGTGCGCCAGTCCCGAGTTCGCGGAGACTGGCGACAATCCGCTCCGAGTCCAATATGTCCTGGTCTGGTGAGAGCGAGCGGCATCAGCATCCACGTTCGCCGTTCACCATTCGACATCAACCGTCCAAACATCGATGCAAGGCAACACTCACTCACCACCGCCTGGTACTGTAGCTCTCCCTATACCTGTCCCTGTCCCTGTCCCTTTCCCTTCCTCTGCCCCACTCCCGATCCCGATCCCGGTCATGCTCCCGCCTCCTCGCCCGCTGCACCTCCTCGATCTCCCGCCGGTTGAACACGTCTCCATACCCGCCGCCACGCACCGTACTCGGCGTCGAGGGCTCGCTCCCGCCCCCCTCCATCATCTTCTTCCGGCGGATGAGCTCGAGCGCGCGCTGGCGCTCCGCGGACTCGCGTGTCAGGCGCTCCGTGCTTGCGCGTGGTCCGGGTGCTGCGGGTGCGGGTGCGGAGGAGGAGTTGGCACTGACAGTGACAGACGATCGGGGCGGGGGTTGAGAGGATGGTCCTGGTCTTGGTCCTGGACGGCGGAAGGATGAGGATGAGGATGAGGGGCGGTCGCGGGATGCTAGCTGGGAGTTGATGGACGTGAGGGGATCGTGCACGGACTTGCGTGCGAGGTCGCGCAGGCTGCATCCCGAAAATAAGTATGAGCATCCAGACGTAGACTTGGGATTCAAGCTAGCACAACGAAATTGAAGACACACCGTTTATCCTCGCCCGCCTCCCGCTCCCTCGTCCGCTCATGGTCCCGGTCCGAGTACCACGGATTGAGGTCCTTGGCACTCGGCGCGAGCGCAACGCCCTTCTCGCTCTCGCTCGCCGCTGGCGGGCCCTTCTTCGTGGAACGCACGGGCATGAGCGCCATCGAGCCCTGCTGTATAGAGTACTCAGCATCAGCACCTAGGACGGGAAGGAGCGGGAGAGAGACGCACCCGCTCGAGGTCTTCAAACAAATTGATATGCCCCGTCGTACCGGTCAAAGTCGACGGCCCGGCCGTATGTGTACTTGCCTTCTCCTCCTCCGCCGTCGCTGCGTCCCTCTGCGAAATCGCACGTTCGACATCATCCTCCCCGTCCCTGTCCCTGTCCCTGTCGTGTTTCCCCTGAGCCTTCGTCCCGAGCCCCGCGCGTTGCCTGAGCAGGTCCATCCGCGCCTCCGAGTCCTATGCCACCGTCGTCAGCTCGTCCTCGGCGCAGAGAGGGGGAGAGACAGAGACACTCACAGCGAGCAACATCCTCCCCTCCTCGACGGCCTCGCGCGTCCTCGCCTCCTCCTCGTCCCGCCGGACGCGCTCGATGTTGTCCCGTCGGTAGGGGTGGTACGACTTATGATGGGCGATGTTGAGCTTGCCCATGATGACGATGGTCGTGCGTATGTATGTATATGGGGTCCTGCGGAGTCAGAGTACGTGTGCGCAGAGTCTGGTAGAGTCAACGGATGCAGAGATGATGGACCAGGAGAGACAAGCCTGAGCAAGCGAGAGCGCGACCGCGTGACGCACACGCCCTCACCCACGCGACACCCACGCGACCACACGCGCGCCTCAGATACCATACGCGGCGCAGATCCGTCCCCCGGTCAGAACGGACTCTCTGATCGCGAACATCCATCGTGGCCCCGCCAAGCCCGTCCAAGCATACTCAACGCATACGACGGGCCCTATACAAGGAAGAATCCGTAACGTCCAAGCCAAGCCCGGGGTGCCCGACTCACCTGGTCCCGGTCCCTGTCCCTGGATCCAGGCGACACGCACGCGACCACCTCGAGCTCGACTTCCCCCGAGGTCCGGCAGTTCATACATCAGGCATCATGGTTCGGTGTTTGTACGGTACGGCAAACATAGCGTGCACCTACCGGAAAGCGTAAAAGGAGTTTTCAGTGGATATATTCCCAACTGTGCACGAGTCTGGGGAGGATCACAGGTTGTCGTTATCTAGAATACATGCAAACAATAATCATACAAGCGGGAAAACACGATCGTCGGAGGCAAGAGGCTGTGAATGCTGTCGACTTGCCTGGTGAGCTAAAGATGTATGTAAGTAATCATTTGATTAAGCGCATGCGTACCTATGTGTACCTAGATCTGCTCCGCTGCCATGCGCGTCTCTCCGAGCAACCCATCACTATCCTCCTTCATACTACGCAGCTCATTGCACATGTCGTCCAGTATCTCGTTGAATTCACGGTTCATCATATCGATGTACTTCCGGTTGAAGTCGAGCATCCGTTTCACGTCAACTAGGATAATAATGTCAGCACGGCCCCGGCCCGACGTGTCTTTCCCCGCGCGCCATCACTCACCAAGAGTCTGATTGTATTCAGCAGTGGCTTCCCAGGCGAGTGATGAGCGCTTGACTTTCAGTGCCCTGTTTGCAATGTTGAATGAACAGCAGTTTCGGACGCGATCAAACAGGACCAGCCATACCTGGGAGACGGTCGCCGTCGGGTTAATCTACGCCGTTCTGGACCAACAGCGCGCTGTGTTGGTTCTTGCTCATAGCTTGTATCAGCCGTTATGGAGTATAAGCCGAGAGGGGACGGGCGCCGGGAGTCCCGCCGATGAGACCCGCCGGCCCGAGATCGCTTGGTGGGTCGCTCCCCCTGGAGGCGATGTGGTACTGCAGAGAGAACCTCGACAGATTTCAAGGGCGTGAGAGACATCATGGACTGGGGCGCGGTGGATGAGGCTGCAAGTGGCGGTTGCGGTTCAAGAAGTGGTGTGTTCAGGGCGCCTCTTAATTCCAACATTCGCGCGTTCACAGGAAACCCGTCATTGTTTGCCCATTCAGGAAATGTCCATGAAATGGGTAAGTGAAATGTTGTGCTCTTTCACCCGCCGAAAGGCGGCTGAGTATCCGGCGACTGCACCTCTCTAGACTAAGGAAAGGCTTGGGATAGCATTTCCTGAGGCTGGAGAAGTTTACGGGTATGGTTGAGCAAGGATCTGAAAGTAGGTTTCTTTGCTCCGAATTACACACCATCTCTCGCGTCCGGAAAGAATGCGTTCTTTGCAGTGTGACAACTAGCGATCGCCGGACCGAGATATCTAACCAACCCGCCGGATGTACGTTGCGCTTCACGATCTTGTTGGAGAATCGACTCGACGTCTATTTTCGATGGGCCAGTGACTCAAGGACGTGCCAACGGGTGAAAACAGGCCGCGCTCGGAGGCTACCGGTTACCTTTTGGCCGTCTTTTTTTCGCCATTTTCGAGACAAAGGGATACAGTACCTCTTGGACGGTTCCTGTTCCTCTGTGAAACGGGACAAGTCACAAAAAGCATTGAACATTCACGGGCGGCGTTTAACGTTTATCGCTCGACTTTTGGCCCGTCTGAAGACTGAAGTGCGAGTATCTCTGGGGCCTGCCGTGCATGGCGGTCGATTGGAGCCATTCTCCTCTTACTTACAGCCTTTTCTCTCATATGCATATATAGGCGATGAGCGACTCGGAGACCAAGTAGGAAATAGTGTATAGTGAATGTCGAATGTCGGCGGTGTCCCCTAGAGGAGGAGGCCATCATGCACATTAAACATTTGCGACCTCGCAGCCAGCGACGCCTAACTCGGGGACGCATGGGCATGGGAAAAGCATACGAGCTCGAGGCGAGGTACCGCCAAGCTCGCGCTGGTAGGCTGTAGGCTGTATCACCCGACCTGGCGCAATGCTCGTCCGGCGGCAGGTATGTATGTATTCAGATCCCAGATAGAAAACATACGACATCAGGCCGAGGCCGGGAGCAATTCGACAGCGATCACAACATGACCTATGACCTGAGTACCTGATTGACTTGAACTGACTGCGACTGGCGCGTAGTGCACGCTATGATCAATACGAGGGGTTGAGGTACACAAACGCGTGACGCGTCGAGCATCATCACATTGGGCACCCCCGGAGACAAAATACATAGCGGGCAGTAAGCAGTAAGCAGCAGGTAGGTGGGTGGATTATCGCCCTCCCGGGAGGGCAATTAGCTACAAGTACATTTGAGCACGGGAGCCTGAGAGTATCGGAGTGTGGGAGCATGGGAGCATGGGGCGAGTATGAGATGGGAGTTTTCAAAGTCTACGTGCGCCGGGCGCCGTGTATCGGGCCGAGCGAGCGGACGCGGGAGCAGATGAGGTCGGTACCGGGGATGGAGGGGATGGAGGAGCGTGGTGGTGCGGCGTGGTGAGGGGAAGAGGAATGAGGAAGGACGAAGGGGTCAGGGAAACGAGGATCGAGGAAGGACGAAGGAGAACAGGAAAAGTCGTAGCGTGAACAGACGAACGAAGAAGCAGAAACAGAGAGATGGAGAGGTGGAGAGACGAAGACGAAGATGAGGGCGAGGTGGTACGCAAGAGGCATGTGTGACGTGCGCGGGCCGAGCGAGAGCAGGAGACGGAGACGGGAAACAGGAACGGGACCGGGACGGGAACGGGGATAGGATCGGGATCATGCGGTGTGCGATATAGTACAATGCATATGCAGATGTGGTAGTGGCAGGGTGCGTGTGGGTGTGGTGTGTGCGTATGTGCAGGCTAGGCTCGCACGAGCAAAGTCCGAGCGCGGTCGCGTGTCATGTGTAGAGGGTGCAGTGAGGGGATACCATGATGAGAGCAGAGAGAGCAGCGACGAGAGCGATGGAGTTGGGGAGGGGGAGGTCATACGATGCCGCAGCGAGCGATGAGGATGTCGACGGAGGGCTTATACAGGATATGATCTGAGGCGTAGGACTCGATGCGGCGGACGACGTCCATGCCACGGAGGACCTCGCCAAAGACGACGTTGCGGGAGTCGCACCAGGGCGCGGGGACGGTGGTGATGAAGAACTGCGCGGGGGCGAGAGCGGCGGTGAGCGCGGGTTTGGGGATTGAGCGTGGAGGGACGAAGGGGACGACGAGGAGAAAGAGAGAGAGAAGGAGAGAGAGAGACGCACCTGTGACGAGTTGGTATGTGGGCCGCGATTCGCCATGGAGAGCAGACCGGGGCGGTCGTGCGGTATCCGAAAGTTCTCGTCTGCACAGGTGCAAGTGCAACGAGCAACAGCATCCGCGGAGGAGCGGAACGTGCATCGCGGCGAGATTGACATGCATGACAGATGGAGGAGGAAACGCGCGGGGTGAGCGGCGAGTGAGAGGGGATCGGCGGTGCGAAATGCGGAAAGGGCAAGAGAGACGTACCAGGAAAGGTGGGCCCGTAGATGGAGCGGCCGGTGGTACCGTTTCCCTGGACAATGTCGCCGCCCTGGATGAGGAACTGCGAGAGCGGGGGCAGGGAGTGATGAGGAGAGTAAGCATGCTGATTGGGGAGAGGACGTACGCGGGGGACGACGCGGTGGATGTAGGACATGGCGTAGCCATAGCCGTTCTCGCCTGTCGCGAGCTCGCGGAAGTTGCGGGCGGTGATGGGACAGACGGAGTCGAAGAGGTGGAAGACGATGCGGCCCGAGGGCACGCCGTCGATCTCGATGTCGAACTGCAGTGGGAGAGTCAGTGAGCGAAGACGAGGAGAGACAGAGAGGAAGGGGACAGACAAAGACGTCGGGGCCCGAGGCGGAACGTGCTCTAGCGCGGAGATCCTGAGAAGCCATTATTTGGGAGGAGGAGGCGACTGGGTGGGGAGAGTCGGGGGCAGAACATGGCTGGGATGAGGACTATTTAGGCGAAGGACGATGAGAGATGGACGGACGAGAGCTGCGTCTCTCCCCGCGGCCCTTTCCGGCGATCAGATCTCGCGCAACTTCGCCCGTTGCCGGCTGCCTCGTGCAGGCCCCCGGTCATCCCTCTCGCCGTCCTCGCCGCGCTCTTTCTCATCCCCTGCCGTGCTCGTACTCGGTCGCGGCGGGCGGCGGGCAACGGGGCACGATAGCAGCGCACCCCGAGGCTCGGATAACAAGGCACAAGACGGTCGGAGGGACGGACTGAGACCGAGCGGGGTCTCTTGTCGGACTCGTGGGCCGCCTGCTGCCCCCGCCACACGCGTCCATCGTCCGCACGCTCAGCTTCGTGCATACCGTTCCGCTGGTTCCCGCGTCCGGCTTGCCACTTGCCACCCCCATCGCCAGTCTGGACCCAAGCATCCAGATATCCACTAGTACTCGTTGCCACCACTAGCACCATTCCCCGTCTCAGTCTGTGCCACCCGCCGTCTCTTCGATTCCGAACCCGCGAGTTCCAGGTTCGCGAGTACCCGGACGCACGCGTGCTCCCGCTCGCTCGCCCACTGCCGCCTACTACAGATCGGACGGCAAACTCCAGCGGGTAAGCAGTCGTGGTGGCGTGCGTCAGGGATCCTCCGCACTCGGATCTTGCCACCCGCGTGCTCCCTCGGATGACTTGCCCGGTACGCCCACGCTCTATTCTTTGACCTCGCTAGCGTCTTGTCTCACATTGCAGGCTGCAGCCTTGTCGCCTGCTGTTGCTGCTCGTGTACGTGTATCATCCTCAACAACATCACCACTGCGTCATGCCGTCCCTCGTGAGAGACTCATGGACGCACCGCACCGGGCTACGTCCCCTTCTGGTCTTTGGCGATCGCACCGCGGTGAAGCCGCACTCACCAACCGGCCTACTTACCGAACTCAATCCGCAACGTAACCTTCAAACGTCAACCAATAACTACATATTCTACTCCCGCGAGCGCGGCTCTCGCTCCTCCGCGTGGACGCCTGCAACTTCCCGCGAGCCTGACGGTATCTACCCGGCCGTCGCATCCGACTGCCACAACGCCGGACTAGCATCATTAGCAAGAGTAGTGTGTACACGTACTTTGTCCAGAGCTTCGATCACTCGCGATCGCAGGTTTCCAATCTGTGAGTACACTTCGTTCGGCTTTGAAGATTCGTGAGTCCAGTTGCTATGCTCTGGTCATTCAAATTTTACCTCTTTCTAATCTTCAGCGCATCGTCCGGCGATTCAAAGCCCTTCACGTTTCAATTACAATGCTATCATTCCTCCTGGACCGGACTCAGAAGAAAAGACATCCCAGGCTCCTCAATGCGCCGTACCTCTCTCTCTCTCACACCCTTTCCCACATCCTCTTCACACACTCCTCCAATCGCAGATTCAAACGTCCCAGTGCCTTGGAGTGGGTTCGCCGCCGGTTCTTGGACGACCTGCACAGTGCGTCAGACGCCGGATTATTATGAGACCGGACTTCGGACTCAGACGGTGAGTCAAACCAAGCCCTTGTCCTTGTCCTTGTTCTCGCCGATACCGTACCGTACCGTACGCGGTCTGTGTCCGAGTCTCACTGCCAGTGAACGATGCCTCGACGCGGGACGCGGGGGCTGTTGGGTGTCACACAGGCTAGCTCTCGCTCATTCACTCGTTGGCTCGCTGGCTCGTTATATGGTTATATGCAGAGTCCGCGGTCCTGTCGAACGTCGCATTGACAGACAAGCATCTTGGAACCCTCACACCCGGGCCCTGAGCTACATGCTATATGCTATATGCTATACGCTTAGATTCCTTTCGACTCCCGGAGTCAGTCAGTCCCAGCGAGCTTCGGGAATTCACATTCGGACTCGGGGCGTCAGATACGCATACGCATACGGGAACGCGTATACGCGTACACGCTCTCCCTCGATGCCTCCTCGACCTCGCGAGCGTTCCGTTCATTCACACCTCAACCCCGCACCCACGCGTCGTCCTCCGGAACCACCCCATCTCACGCCGATGTCGACTTCACACGGCCTTGGGGGCTTTTTTTGGTATTTTGGGGAGGGGAGGAACTCAAACTCAAAGGGCTCTGCCGATCGTTGAGCCTCCTTCCTCTTCGCCTCCGTCCCCGCCCCCGCCCCCCGCCTCTTCTGGAACCCGGGGGTTCCGCGCGATTGTGTGCTATGTGCTACATGGTATCTTCGGATATCGCTATTTGATGTCAAACGTTCGTCTCGCTGTTCTCAAGGGGGCACTACCCCAGCTCGCTCCTCGCGCCTCGTTCTTCGTCCATCGCTCCTCGTTCTGGCCTTCTCCTTGTGCTTCTGTGCCCTGCTCACCGGCTGTGAGTGACTCTACCACTACCACTACCACTACCACTACCACTACCACTACCACGGGCTCCGAGTCTCACGAGACCCCCCGTCCCCCTTCCTCCTCCTGCTGCAGCACCCTCGTCCTCGTGGAGTGACGACTCGGAGGCGTGCGTGCCCCATAATGTACAATGCATAATGCACAATGAAGGAAGCCGACTGCGGTGCGGGCACGTGCGGGTGCAGTTCATCTCCGGCGCGGAGGGTGACTCGGAGAACAATTGAAGCCAGGGATGCCGCATTTCTGCCAATGCGAGATTGCGCCCCGTTCCCACTCGCTCACGTTCACGCTGCACGCTGAGTCGCCGGAGAAACGGGAACGGTCAGAGAGAGTTTTGCATTCTGGGACTCGGAGACGTGAGCGTGAGCGTGGTGAGTACACACACTTACGATGCCCTTCGTCATCTCGCACGGTCCGGCGTTCTGACTCTGACTGTTGACGTGCTGCCAGGTATATGTATGTATGTATACATCATACATGCGCAATGCAGGCGTAGATTCCGCGTCCGCACACTGCGAGACTACCGCAGCTGGCAGTCACTGCTTACTGGCCACTCCGGATGTCCTGCGCTGTGGTCCTGAGGTCGCTGACATCACGTCAGTCACCGAATGCGTGTATTGCAGTGTACTGCACTCGCGAGTCCGAATACGGACTGGACGAGTCGATCTTTGCCTGCCATGCCGTGCCATGCCACACTCGTGACTCGACCAGTCACCTTCCCTCCGCTCAGCTCCGTCCCGCCTTCAAGCTCTCGGTCTCCGCATCTTTTCCTGCGTAGTCTACTACGCAGAAGGTTCACATTGCCTCCTCGTAAGCGTTCACACGACTGGACTTCTGTGCCTTGCGCACCGCCCTTGCAATGACGCTGCTAGTGCGCAGTGACTGTGCGGGCTCTTAGAGTCAGACTCCCGAGGCCCTCAAGTACACTGATGAAAGCTGTAGACAGTAGGGGCGATCCCGGGCTCGCCGTATCCTGGACTTCAAGCGTTCATCAAGCATAACTCACGGGGCATTGATTCTCAATTCTCCGCCGGCGACGCCTTCACACCTTCATCTCATTCTCGGACAAACGCGAGCCGCGATGCCGCAGTGGCACTTCCCGGCCGAACACGAACGCGAACGCGATTCTGTTACGAACACCAGGAACAGCATACAGGGACAGCCTTTGGGGACACCGTGACCACAACGTGCCCCGGGGTCTGCCGTCTCCTCCTCAGTCTAGGCTCCAGTAGACTCGCAGCACCCCCTCGCCCTCTTCTCTTCATCCTTGGCCTGGGAAGCACACCGCAGCTGGATTCTGGCAGGGTCCGTGGTACGTAACGCATTTACACACGCAGCGCTCGCGTGGCGTGGCGGGGTTGCCACCAAAGTGCCCGATATGGCACTGTGCCACTCTGTTCCCGTCCTTGTGCTTCTAAATTCCAAAGCCTGGTATGTATGTCGTGTGTTCTAGCGTGCTGCGTCCGTTCCTTGAACTGACCACGATTCCCCGAAATCCGATGTAGCACTAGTGCGGCTTCCTGGCCCACGCCACTCGGGCCTCGCTGCCCCGCAGGACTGGATTATCGTAGGATCGGCGGTCGATGGAGAGTCAAGAACTCGAGTGCTGTGCCACCCGCTTGTTGGGTCACGAGATTCGCCGCCATCGGTCGTGGATCGTGGACTTTGGAACGCTACGCATACCGCGCAGGGTGGCCATGGGTGCAGTATTCGACGGCAACGATTCGGAGGTCCGCGACCACGACCACGAGCGCTGTGCCACTCGGCATCCGCCTGCACACCAGTACACCCATCACCCGCGTGGAGAACTGGAACTTGCAAGAGGAAGCACTGGCGGTGTTTCCACGTCTCTGCGTAACCTGTCAGGCTCGGCGCCTGGTGCGTGTCCTTCTGTGCGATGTTCGATGTTCGCCGTGCCGTGCTCATTGTTGTCTGTTCAGCGTCCAGAATGTGCAGATGACTTGTAGTATCGGCAGAAGCAACGCGTCCGTTACGTTCCCTGGGAGGATCGGAGCACCACGCCACTCGCGTCGTCGCGCTGCTCGCCCATGGTCCAGCGATGATCACAATCAGGAAGGAAAGAAGCTCCTGCGAGCTTCCGATGCGTTCGCTCCGTTCAAGTTGGCCGCGGGTTGGGTTGAGACTTGAGTTAGTCATCGTACGCCATACATCGGAACTACTCATGGCCAGTCTCAAGGCATCTTGCATTGGCTGGTTACGGTGAGTGTCCGATCACCCTCGCTTCTCTCAGTTTGTGTCTGTGTCCTGTCATGCTCACCAGTGTTCTTTGTCCATTCTCTCACCTCTCACAACGTACAGACCCCTCCTTCCTCGGGCAGAAGCACCACTTCAAAGTTCACCCAAGCGGCGATCACGACACACGACCACACGACGCACGACACCGGTTCTTCGACTGCGTTCCTTGATCTCTGTCCATCCCCCGAGGTCCGACGACGACACTCTACCTCCAGTGCCACTCACGCGGCCCACGGCTTCTCTCCGGTGTCTTGCAGCCTTCGCTCGGGTATCACTAACGTCCCGCACACCGTGGCTTCCCTCCGTGTGCCCTGCGCAGGCCGCACCCCGAGGAGTGCACACCAAGCGCATACAAGCGACCTTGGTATGCGCCGGATATCCCATCGACGCTCTATCTCTGTCGTTGATTCCCTTCTTTTTGTTAGCTAGCTAGACCCTCGGACACCATGCTCCCTCCCCGAGTCTTTGCGTGGTGACCGGTCAGCGGTCATGTATTTGTTCGGAATCCTTAGAAAGTACTGGGCGTTCACTCGTCTCGTCAAGGTTCTGTCATCGTCGAGGCACCCGGCTCTTCGATTCCGTTTGACGCGAGTACATGGATGGGCAATGGACGCTTTTCGTTCCCGGCGCTCGTCTCTTCCAGTAGCCGCCTCTCGATTTCGTCCCCTCCCGAGCTCTCGACTCCCGCCGCTCCGCGATCTATTATGTCAGTGTGTCGAATCCCGGCCTCCCGGTCTCCCGCGCTCAGCTCACGGTTCTCACTCGGGACGCGGAACGACCACTCGCTGGGCCCTTCTGTGCCTTGGCCGTGCTCGCCGCACACGTACGGCCTTGGCCATTGATTCTGCGACCACGACTCGACGGCACTCCCAGCGCCGGCTGCGGTTCACGTACTGTGGTGTGGTGAGAGACGCCACGAGGAATGTCAAGCATGATTCAGGCGGTCCTATGTGCCTGACGGCGGCAAGTTCTGTCGTCACGTACTGTACATACGTACTCGTACACGCCCCGATTCGCGTCAGTCGACGGTGGCGCCCTTCCCTCAAGTGTCAACATGCGTCTCGCTCTACCGAGTCGTTACAAGTTCCCTCTGGTATGTCGCACACCACAGTCCATCATTCCTCGTGTGCCTCGCTCCGAGCCATACACTGATCGCACGATAGACCATTACTTTGAGTTCGAAACATCTACGCCGCTGCGCGGACTAGCAGCAGGGACGATACTGAGAATCGAGATCGTCGTGCTGTCCTATCCCTGCGCACACAGTCACTAACCTAACTTCGGCTAGCACTAGGATATTGAGATTGGCGTCTGCGGATTGGCCTCCCCCTCCCCTCCGAGCCTTCGGAACTCTATACTGTATGTGTGAGTATCTGGGTCACATACTGCGGGCGCTGTCAACATTCTGACAGGCTCATTATGTGCAGCGAACCCTGCGAGTAGAAGAACACGGTATCAGGCTCTACGGAAGGTCGCTCAACGCCATTTCTGTAAACACAAAGGCGGACCCTCGTAACCAACGTCTCGGTTCAAACTCGCTCGCTTGACAGAGGTAAGTAATGCCGCACGTCGTCTTCTTCGCGGCTTCGGCTGTCCCAGGAGCGTTGATGAACAATGACATTGTTGAGATTTTGGCATCCGTCGCTTGTTATCCCTTATCAACTGCCTAAGGTTCTGTCGACCGTATCCGGCTCCTCGGCTCGGACATGGACATGGCTCAGACGGCGAGTCCCTTCCGTTGCACGGTGCTCTTGACAATGCGCTGTCTACCGAAAGGTCTTCTCGATCACCATGAGGCGGCAACGCCATCGTACGGTCAGGCATCGGGCATCTGCCCTCGATTCGAAGCCCGGAGCCTGTTGCCTTCGCAGCCTCGCATGTCGTCCGTCCCTGGCTACCTGGACGTTTCTTCCTGGTGTCCACGGGCTACTTCACGGTCGCCCCATCTCCTCCATCAATAGCTCATGGACACATGCACGGACTACACCATCAACGTCTGCAATAACAGTGGCAGCAGCAGCTGCATGCGCCTCCTAGTACCTTCCGCCACCCGGGAGTTTCAAACCCTCGTTACGCCACCACGGACCTACCCTCGAGACTTGTCCACTTCCGCCATCATCACATCACCTTTCCGTTCTGTCGGGAACGCCTCTCGGGGGCCTAGACTATGAAGACCACCGGCTCCTCGACCATGCCCACCATACACGCACTAGCAGAGCGTACAAGGCGGCCAACGTGACCCCCGTAGACCCGTGCGCAGCACACTATGTACGATCTCTCCGACCTCATCGGGAACCGCGAGCTCCCAACTCACCTCGAACATTCCTCGTTGCCGGGTACCAGCATATGCATGCGCAGGGTTGTGCGATGCTACTCGGGGCCAAGGGTCAGCTCGGCGCCTTACGAATGTGCAAGCCAGATCAATACCCACACGCAGGACCTCGCTGTCACACCGAGCGCATGGTGTCATTTTGGATTAGCCTTGGACGAGCCTATCGCCTGCTGCTTATCGGTCAGCTCGCATCGGCATCTGGCGGGCGTCCCACGTCAGAAGATTACGGGAAGCTGTGGACGTGCGGACGTACTTATGCCGTCCTACGCGCGCTGCGCTCAAGAGGCCGCACATGGGAGGGTTGCGTGCGTGTGCCATCATCTTGCTCAAGACCACGAGGCCGTGAATGATTTTCCGCTCCACTGCGCTCAGACAGTCTTCTAGTAGTGAGTTTATATGACTGACTTTATTGCAGTGTACCGCTGTGCGGGGCGCGCAGTATCGCACATTCTGTCTCAATGGCTAGCACACCAGGAAAAATAAATGGAATTATGCAACCGCGCGATGAGAGAGCGTGCCTCGTTACATTGATGTCTTGGACAGAGAAGGGCGGAGGCATAGCGTGTGTCGTCGCACGCTGCAGACGTTACATACCATCCGCGATGCTGGAAGGCGGGTGCTGCCGGGGTGGCTGGAGAATACCGAACACGAGGTTAGACATCCGCACGGGTCGTCCGCGTGGATGTCGGGAATTCGGATGCTGCGCTGCGCTGCTACTGGCCAGTGGACGTGGGCGGGGGTCCGCATGCTCTCGAGACTTGGCAAAAGACATCACCCCGGAATCATGAGAGCGTTTTACGGCGTGCGCGCGCCGTGTGTCAGGCCTTGATTCAAGGAACTTTGATTCTTGAACAGAAGAGTCAGCCCGGCGACGAGGTTGGGTCGTATGAGTTGGCTTGAAGGATTAACCGACGGTCGAGCGACGTGTCCGGTGCTTTGGCGGAGTGAAAGGAGTAGTCCGACGACCTCGCGAAGCTCCATTGCATGTAGTTAAACCCTTTAAGGGTCGGTCAGGTACGGGAACCCATGGTCACTCGTACCTGCCGGATGGCCAGGGCAACGTTTGACGCTCATGGTCGAAGCATAACACACCGCTGAGTTCTCTAGCATCTCATATTCAAAGACGGCCTTCACCCGTACCTATTCCGAGGTGCTTTTAGGTGCTGAATACGAGCCGTCTGGAATGTACTTGCCCACAAGTCGACGAGCCATAGTCGGTTGGTAACCACCTGGTCGCCGGCCGACGGATGCGAGAATTTGCGGCAACTGGCCTAGTCTCAGTGTCCGAAGAATCTTGGAGGGTCATGAACGGAAAAGCACAACCAGAAAAGTCTACGGGGTCGTCCTGAGTTGAATCGTGCAGTGCGATACCAGGCGCTGGAATCCGTGTGACCGGTATTTCTGCCGTGAGCGGTACTGGTCGGCGCCTTTGAGATGCACTGCCTGCTCATCGATACACTCGCGCTCTCCGAGTCCGCAAGAGCGTCGCGGATACTAGGACCACTACCTCCACTGTCCCCTAGCAGCCCCCCTCGTCGATACTGACCATGGACTCCCACGCTCACCCGGAAGCTACGTCTCTCGCGTCGACATCCCCACCCCTCGTCCGAGCTCATATGCATATACCATCGATCTCGTTCCGCAGGCAGTTCCCAGTCGAGGTTCAGGAGAGAATCATCGACCAGTTTCGCATTCGCGACGACGTTCGGTCTCTGCGCGCGTGCGCATTGACATGCCAGGCTTGGCACGTTCGTAGCCGGTTCCACCTCTTTCGAGACATCCGCATCCGCGGTCGCCAGCAGTTCGAGGACATCTGCTCATATCTCCGCACGCACAAATTCCTTGGATCGCTTGTTCAATCGATCTTGATTGATGCCACCCGTTTGCGGGACAAGGGTTACCGGTTCCCTGCGTCTCGTTTCGTCTGCGTGCCGTTGTTGGATCAACTTCCGAACCTGCATCGCTGCAAGCTGCGCGACGTTCATTCCAAGGAGCATCCAGCCGTATTTCATCCCTCTATCCTCACATATCTCATGACTCACTCATCCATCGAAACACTCTGTCTATCTCATACGAGATTCTCGAGCCCTACGTCGCTCTTTGCACTCATTTCTGCCTTGCCAAGGTTGAGACATCTGGTATGCAAAGGGGTCGACATGGACAGAATGATGATGGGAGGTTCCGACGCTCAGGCCGTCAAGCTTGGTCAGGTGTACCGCCGAAAACACACGAGACTCCGTAGCCTGGAGGTGCGTGCTTTCCCACTCAGGTGTCTTGCAGTGCTTGATACACAGATGGTTGATATGAGCATCAGCTCCGACGCTATATATCATTGTCAGATCCCTTCCTTCTCATTGCAGGGGGCACGGTCGAAAACCTTGTGCTGTACGTCGCACCATCTTCGGCGAATGACATTGTGCCGTCTTCTCCTCGCATTGAAGAGACTCGAGCCGCTCTCGCGGGTGTGAGATCTCTGGAACTTCACGTCACGTCGTACTATGGTCGGAACACTCCTACAAAACCCTCGGAAATAGCCCGGGACTTCACGAATCGCCTCGTGGGCCTCAGCAATGTTCTTTCATTCATGCAGGCTGATTCACTGCAGGACATCACAGTTGCATTCCATGGGCCTTCGTATCGTCTACAGCACCTCCTGCAGGATTCCGCCAATACTACACTGCTCGAATCCCTTCAACAGACCATACTTAGCCTCTCCCCAACCTCTGTGACTTTTGTGACGTCTCCGACTTCAGTCGGTTGGACGTCAACACAGGCCGCCATCAGGCTGGCATTTCCTCTTTTGTTTAAGCAGGAAATAGCCAAGGTTGTCCCACCTGTAGGTAGGTTGTCCGTTCAACCCTGAAGTGATGGGTACTCTCTGACCGATAATGGCAACAGGAGTCAATGGTCCCTTTAAAGATCGCATCTGTGGTGTTGAGATCTCCCCGGATGGGCTGTCCGTGGCGAGCTGGGACTCCGAAGGTTTCATCGCCCTCTGGCAATCCGAAGAACCTGGCGCAATTGTCAAGGAGTGGACTGTCCCGCAGTGCGAAGGCATGATCTTCACCCCAGACAGCCGACGCCTTGTTGTCTGCAGCCGAAATCGATTGGCAGTGCATAATGTAATGCACCCGTTTGATATCGTTGCTGAGACGCATCTTGCACTTGAAGGTCGACAACTTTGGGTATGGTCACCAGATGGAGCGCTGTGCGCACTCATTGGATGGCCGCTTGGCGTCCAACACGATCATGACTTTCATCTCAGCATTCACAGGACGGAGACAACAGAGACGATGTATAACCATACTGTCTCTAGCGGCGATATGTCACGTACCCCATGCGACCGCGAGAATGGATTCGCCTTCTCTCAGGACAGTCGTCGGCTTCTATTCGCGCACTCCTGTACTCGCACCGACCAGGACAGCGAAGAGTCCAAGTCGATCTGCTGGATCTGGGACATGTACTCTACGGCATCTCCTCGCAAGTTGCTCAAATACGGCGACCCCGTTGAACACACGGCATTCAACCCAGTGGACTCCGCACAGGTCTTCATGACACTACGAAGTGGCATCATCCAAATCCGCGACGTAGCGTCCGGCGTGGTTCTGACTAACCTGGCAGGCGGACACGACTTCGAGCCGCACGAGTCTCTACCACTTTACTCTCCGGATGGAGTACATATCGCGACTACGACGGGTTCGGAGGCCCGTCTCTGCAATACCAAGACCTTGGCCGTCCTAGTGCCGATCAAATACGCACACGAAGATAGATTCGCTTGGAAGTCTTTCTCTCCCGACGGAACACGGATATTGTCGAGCTCATCGAACGCACCAGCTCAACTCTGGGACCCACATACCGCCCGGCCCATCCTATCCCTGGAGGCACACATTAATCCGATCGAAGCTGCCTCCTTCTCCCCTAACAGTCGACTTCTTGCGTTGGGCTACGAGGACGGGACGGTGCGCCTGTGGGACGTGTCGGATGGAAAATGTCTCGCAGTGTTCACGGAGCACACTGCGCGCGTTACTCATCTCGTCTTCTCCGTCGGCGGAGATATCCTATGTTCCGCTGGAGAGGATGGAGGAGTGTATATCCGACGCCTGTGCGATATCCTTCCACACTCGAGGCGATCAAAAAGTGCGCCGTCAGTGAGTCCGTCGCTATAGTAGTTATCGCGGAAAAATGCTGACATTAGTTGCGACACCCTACAGGCTTCGGAATGAACGACACGCCCGGTGCTCTCTGCATCGTTGACAGCTGCTACTGTCATGAGTTCGCCTCTCTTCCGGCACTGAATACGAAGTCCCCGTAATCTCGCGCATAGACAGCAACCCACCCCCGAGATCGTCATGGTTCACGAAGGCCCAAGAATTTCCGTCGCACTGCTCGCACGTTGACCCCTTGTTCCCATCTCATCTCCCGCGCGAAGGCCCGCTGGCACTCCCTATCCCTCTGTCCCCCGCATCCCACTCCCAGCTTTTCCAGCTCGCACTTCCTCAGGACGTCTCTCGCCATCTGGTACCAAGATCTCACCGACGGCGAAGAACACCCTATCACGCGTGGCTGGGAAGTGGGAACACCATGCGATTTGCCGCCATGGAGCCCCTGCCCCGGTATCTCAACACTTGTCAACTCGGAGCCTCAGACCGGACGGCGCATTTGGCGCGGCGAACAAGGTTCTTAGGGGAAAGGCACGGTGCACTTGTAGGCGGGCGGGGGATGGCGCGAGTGCCCACGCAAGACGGGCTGGAAATCGTCCCCAACCACTGTGCTGCGTGCGTGAAAAGGTCCACCGCCGTTGCCCATCCCTACCTCTCGAATATCACTCCGCTCTCACATCTCGTTCCTTCTCAGGCCGGCTCTCGCAAACTTTCACCAGACCCTCGGCGAAAGGCGCGGCGCAACTGCCCTCTGCACAGAAGAGATGGAAATTGTCCCCGCCATTTGCTTAGCCCTGCTCTTCGCATATCACATCACTCCCGCATCTCGCACCCCTCACTCCCGCCATCGTACCAGGCCCTCGGGGACAGGCGTGGTGCACTTTGAGGCGGGTGGCGCAGTACCCAGGCATACGAGCTGATCGTCCCGGCAAGGTAAATCCTTGCGTTCCGTGAGGGCGGACGGAGGGCAGCGAAAATACCTGGTACATAGCTCCTCACCTTCGTGTACCCCCCCACCTACGCCATCTCGCCAGTATCGGAATCAGTTCGCCTCTTCCGCGAGCGGACAGGTCTTCTGCGAATTACAACATCACAGGACCGCATGGTCGGCCTCCGGAGGACGAGTGCTACGCTGTCGTGCGCGATCGTGACGGCGTCCGCGTGCTCGAGCCTAAGGACCCCCAACGGGATCGTCAGGCGCGATGTCTACGAGCGGAGTCAGCACTCTCCCCCAAAGGGAGATGGCAAGGCGGTCGTGGTGCTCTGGGTGACCCCGTTACCAGTGCGGGAAGAGCAACCACATCGGCGCTCCCTCGAACGCGTCGATGTATATGTTTGTCTCCCCTCGTGAACGTCGGCGCCGTTGTAATCGACGGGACGACGCAGCAGCGCGCCGGTTCATTTCCTTGAACCGGAGCTCCTCAGCGCACTGTGCATCCTCAGGTCAAGAGCTCAGGTGCGCGTTTCGCGAGCTCGACGAGGCGGGTAGGGTCCGAGGTGCAGTCTGCTTGCGTACGGTTGCGCAAATCGGGACGCCTGGACGCCGACTTCCAGGAAGCCCGAACCACCCTTCCCCAGTTACGCTGAATGCTCGCAACGGCGAGTGGGATCTACTCACTCAAACCCGGTTGGGGATGGACAGCAGTGTCTCGTCCCGATGCAGAGATACGCTCGGACGCTGCGACCGCGAGATAGGATGCCGCGGGCTTGCCCCATATCTCTTCCCGTGTCGACGATGTTGTGCAAGTTGGGACGAGATGGACTGGAACTGACCTGGTACCGTTGTATCGTTGTAGTACGTGTATTCTTCGCGGCAGAGCTGGAGCTTTGCACTCATTCAGTCCCGCTTCTTTCCACCGGATATTGTGGTCATAATCTTGATGTACGGATAATTATTATACGATTCATGATCATTGACACGCAAGCAAATGATACGGTGGCGGAGATAGCGCAGGCTCAAGCAAAAGATCAGACGAGGCAAAAGAGGAGAAGCGGAATACGACAACGATGACGAGGACGAGGATAACAGGGAGCAGGACAACGTTTGAGACGCCGAGACCGGATACTCGGCCCGATTTCCTAATACCTTCGGACTTTCCGCTGGCAACTGGCAGCAGACTCCATAAGCATCATAAACACGAGTTCAGAACTTCTACATCTACTTCTCCTGCGACGTCGACCTCGCCCTCCCCTGGAAACCCCATCCAATCTGGCGCGAGTGGTGTAACTCGACGCCCAAGTCGTCCGCAAAGGACCACACGAGTCCCGGGTTCTTCTGGAACATCCGTCCCACAAACACCACGTCCGCCTTGCCCTAACGTGCGCGCAAGTCTATCAGCACTCTCAATCTCGGTGGCAACCGCCAAGGGAAGAACGAACCTCATCCAGGATGCTCTGTGCGAACTTCCCATCGCGAATGCCCCCGACTGCAGACACGAGGATCTTGTCCCCGTGTGCCTGCTTCACGGCGGCTGCGAACGGGACCTGGTATCCGGGACCGTGCGCTAGAGGAGAGATGCGCGCGGCGGGGCTGCTGCCTCCAGACGAGATGTCGATGAGGTCGACCCCGTGCGCCGCAAGGATTTCCGCGAATCTGACAGTATCCTCGGAGCGCCAGGAAGGCTCGTCCGGGAAGACCTCCTCAAGCCATTCGGTCGCTGATATCCTACCGAGACCTATCAGCATCATGGATGCGAGGACAACGTGTGGGGGAAAGCGGCTTACCTGAAGAACAGAGGCATCGTGGGAGGTATGACCGCGCGTACGGCGTCGACCACCTCGAGCGGGAACCGGATGCGGTTCTCGAAGCTCCCGCCGTACTCGTCCGTGCGCCTGTTGCTCGTTGGGTTCAAGAACGAGCTGATGAGGTACCCGTGCGCGCCATGGATGTCGAGCACGTCGAAGCCCGCCCGCACCGCATGCTTCGCAGCGTTCACAAAAGCCGCCACGACGCGCCGAATGCCCTCCTCCGTGAGCGCCTTCGGCTTGGGATATTCCGGGCTGTACGCCTCCTCCGTCGGCCCCCACACGTTGTCCGGCCACCCGCCGGCGAGCTCGTCTGCGATGGGGCCTCTGCTGACGAACGGGGAGACTGTGGACGCCTTGCGGCCTCCGTGGTTGATCTGGATGCCGATCTTCTGGCCTTGGGAGTGTGCGAACTGGACGATGCGCGACCACGCTCGTTCCTGCTCGTCCGACCATATCCCTGCGTCCTCGGGCGACACGCGGCCTTCTGGGGAGATGCCGTTGGCCTCGACCATGGTGAGACCCGGGCCGCGTGTCAGGATTCCGCCGACTGCGGAATAGGACTATTTAGGTCATGTGCGCTGAATGCAAGGAGTTGTGAAGTGACATACGGTGTGCGTCTTGCCAGGGTGATATGATACCGTTCTCGGACGAGTACTGAGCTAGAGGTGATAGCTAAGATCGTAGGTCAGCTAAGTACAGAGACTTCAACATGGCCGTGCGCGTCCCACAACTCACCCAGATGCGGTTTTGGAACTCTACCCCGCGGATCTTGATGGGTTGGAATAGAGTAGGGATGGGCTTCCCATCTGACTGCGGGTTGAAGGGCGTTCCAGCAGGAGGGTACTGAGCGGGTATGAAGTATGAGACGTTCGGCGCTGGAGAGTTGAACTGAGGACTCATAGTGAATAAGTGGCGAAGTCGATCTATGTGTATCTCTATACTGGACTACGAGCGAGATGAAATATCAAGACGCATGGAACTTAAGGGCCGTATACTTATATGATAGTCCCCCAGCTTTACGTTACCTGACAAACCAGGTATAAAGCACGAATCATTGCGACACATGAACTCTTCGGTACCACTCAAGACCTGTTATCGACGCCCAGAAGCTTCGATACCGGCGAAGGCCTGCTGAGTAAGTTGCTAGTCTGAGTCATCAGCTCGCCTGTTCTACGCTCCTACTAGAATCGCCATCAGGACTGCGCTGCCGTCGAGAGGGGTACACTTACTTACCACACTCTTCTGGCATATGACGCCGTCGACTTGACTAGGCGTCCCTTATACCTTTACCGCGCAATCTGCTCAAGCTCGAGACGCGCCGATGGCCGACTTCCAGCAGATCGCGCCGCTTCGACGAGAACGATTCATTCACAGGTGCTCGAAAACAGGGGCCGTAAGAAGCTACCACGGGACCTTCTCTCCCTTGAAGTTGAAGAACTGGCCAGAGTCCTCCGGCTTGAGCGAGAGGACGGTCTTCACGATGCCCGCAACGCCGACCGAGACCGGGTGCGTCGCGCCCTCCCCGCCCATATCTGGATCGCCACGTGTGAGCATGCTCATTCAACAGCGTGCAGCGAATGCGCTCACCTGTCTGGAGCCAACCTGGACACATAGAGATCGCAGTGATCTCCGGCTTCTCCTTCGCCTCCTTGTATGTCTAACAACGCGACGGCAAGGGAGCACAGCCGCATGCACGAGTCAGCACCCGCTACCGTGGACCTCGATGGGTGGTAGTACGCACGAGCATGTTGAGCGCAGCCTTGGTGAGCGAGTACGACGTGCACTGCGTGCCATAGTCCGCACCCATGCTGCCCAGGGTACTCGAGACGTTCACGATCGTCTTCTTCGCGCTCTTCTCGACGAGGCCGCTGAACGCCTGCGCGATGTATGCGGGTCCGACGACGTTCGTCACGAACACCTCTTCGAGGATGTTCACGTCCATGCTGAACGCGGTGTCTCTCCCGCCGGGGTTCTGTCATACCGTGCCGATAACGACGTACGTCGACGTCAGCAGAGTACGAGTGCAGTAAAAATAGTAGGAACGACGCTCACGACCCCAGCGTTGTTGACAAGGTAATCGACACCTTTGTCTCCTACGATGCCAGAGACCTCCTGGGCGGCCTTGCTGATGGACTCCATGTCGGACACGTCGAGCGCGACAAGCCGAAGCGTTCCCTCTGCGCTGTCCACCAAACGCTGCAGCTCGGACGCCTTCGACGGATTGCGACACGCGGCGATCACGAAGTTAGAGGGCGAGGACACGAGCTGCTTGACCAGCTCCAATCCGATACCCCTGTTCGACCTGCAAAAACGAGCGTGAGAAGCGGTGCAACATAGGAGGCAGGAGATGAGATGGACTTACCCCGTAACCAGCCACACGTATTGCTCGGACATTGTCTGGACCCGGCGGGGAACTTTGTCGTTGTGCTGGGAGTCGCTAAGCTTCTGAACAATGGGTCTATGAGGCGAGGCTGCCCGCGCATATATAGAGCCTGCGTGGGAAGCACGGTGGAAGGGGTGGGTCTGCCCACGGGAAGCTGGTCGTGTCATCTCACGAGCGTGACTGTAGCGGAGTGTATGGGTCATCATAAAAAGACCCGAGCGGTACAGACACACTTTGTCATTCGAGACTTAAAGAGGTTGGTGAATGTCCTCGTCAGGACGTCGACCATGCTCGCCGGTAAGAGGGTTAGAGGCTCCGTTTTGCTTCGTCGAACCTCGTTGAATGGGCGCGTGAGAGATGTGCACAGCGCTGTTCGACAGCTCGGCGGACGCCAGAGAAGCTGGCATATGAGTAAGTAACTGAATAGCGTTAGCACAGGGCCGAAACGATAGCCACGCACTGGCTTAGCAAGCCTTCCCATTCGCCTTGTCCGGTGGACGCTGCGACTGCGTTGTGGGTCAATAGTTGTAATATCCGCAAGAGCCTGATGGTGTTGCTCTCCAGCACATGTCGTGATACAATACCGCGTCAAGTCACGAGCCCGCAAGCGTGCATCGCCTCATGTATCCCAGCACGAGCCAGACTCAAAACCGCGCTCACGCATCCGTTTCTCACCTCGACGCGCCTTTGCGCGTCTTCGGACGGGGCCCTGCCGCTGGTGCTCACCTCATGCTGCCGCTCTGACCCCACGGAGATCCCGGCCAGTGCGCAATCCCTCAAGCGTTCAAGACTCACGAAAACGCACCATCGACACTGGGGGATGGAGACATGGGAATAGCTTCGTCGCTCCTAGCTTTCTTGTAACCCCCCTCCTACGCCAGCCCGCCCCTTAGCCGGCCTCTTCCGCGAGCGCAGGGGACGTTCTGACCACCTGGGCGACACCTCAGTGCGGCTGCGATCCTCGAATCGGAGCCCATCCATGCGATTGATGCAGGACCAAGCAAGGCGCGGTTGAGTGGTTCGGGCACCCTGGAGGCCAACTTCCTGAAAGCCCGAGCCGCGGCTTTGATTCCGCATCTCATCCCGATACATGCTGCAATACGCTCCGAGGTCGTGAGACAGGAGTGCATATGCTCGTGGTAGAGTGCGCAAACCGAAGTATCGTCGTAGGCTCGTATCGGGACTCGGACTGAATGGACTTACATCGCCACAGTACACGCTTCGTAAAGTTGGCCCTAGAGCTCTACACCTGTTCCGTCGTGCTCCTCTTCATGCATGCGTTGTAGTCAAGACTTGATGTAAGAAGTAAGACGTGCACGGTTAAGCTTGTCATACTCTTCGTAGTGTCAAACCAGTACAGTCGACTCAGAAGCTGTTGTAAAAAGTTACAGAGTCAAGTGCAGCAAGTCGAGATGGACGAGAAAGAAGATATGGGTCGGCGTCGAGAGCAACGTCGAGGATGGCGTCAGACGCCCGCCAAGTTCGTTCCGCCGTTCGGCCCGACACGCCGCATAAGTGCCCGCGTTCGCTTTCTTGGATCAACCCTCCTGCATCGGTCATCCCTCCTCATTCATTATGGCGCCGCCGATGACAACCAAGGCTCACATGGACGAGTTGACGAACGAGCAGGGGCGTGGTTCTCCGCCCCAGCCTTTTTATCACTGTCTACTTGAAGAGCACGTAGAAGTCGCAGACGAGGATGGGTGGTAGGATCCCGGCGGTGGTGCGTTGTATTCTATGGGTTGGCATCGCATGCAAGGTCTCACTCTACTCTTCTTCGTCACAGAAGTGCTGTTGTGGAATGACGCCCATGGGTAAGTCGTAAGTCAACGGTCTCAAGTCGTTCATGTCGTGAATTATATGCGTGTTGTAAGGTATACCCAGAGCGATGCAAGCTTCCCGGAGATGATAGACGTTCAGAACCCATCCGCACGAACCCTCGTTTCTGCTCGTTCGCCCGCATCTCCGCCATTCGTGCATGTCAAGAGCGATCTACGGTCATTTTGCAGAAGAGAACCTCTTGCCTGAAAGTCGTCTGCAAGTGCCCGCGTCAGCCTGACGCCTTTCGCTCAACATACCGTATTGAGTGGTCCGGTCCTCCCCAGGTGCTATCGCACTAACTACAGCGTTGTCTCTCGCTCTCACACGGCGCTGCGCTGCCAGTCCTGAGCGTACGCCCGCGACTCAGAGACACTGGACAAGCAAAATACTCAATCCGCTTGAACCCCGCGCGTAGCCAACTGCATTCTGCACTCCGACTGACCGCAGCTCCAGCCTCCCCTGCAGTTGTCGCCACTGGTTACTGCTCCGGACTGCGAACGAGTCGGTCCGCAGTGACACTCAGGTCGCTGTCTACCCCCTATTCCCACTATGGTCGGCAGCGCTCTCGCACGGCGAACCCGCGATCTTCTTCGCTGCGTTGGGGTACACGACTAGTCGTGCTTGCGCGTATGCGATGGGCGTGTCCCCCTACCGCACAAGCGACCCATATCCGATCCCATGTTCTTGGCTCGAGGCGCCACAGGCACGCAGGAGCGGTGGGTCCACGTCCATCCTTCCGGGCTCACATTTCAACCACCACGATGACCACACGAACGAGCTACGAACGCTTATCGTGTGGCGCCGGACTGTCAGGACTCAGCGGTCAAACGGTAAACCAGCGGTGCGGTTACGGCACTGCGGGATGGCGTTGAACTTGAGACTCGCAGGGAACAGAGACGCAGTTGCGGACAGGCTACAGATGCGCAGAGACCGCAGTGCGTTCTAACTTTGAACGCACACTACGAATGTCTTAGGCTGGGAAATCCCACCCGCCTGATACCGAGCGGGACGCGGTGACCTCGTATTGGAGTCGTTTGCAGGAGCGGGCTCACCCGGGCCGTCTCCTGCGACGCCCATCCGTACCCCAGCGTACCCCAATCGCAACGTACGATTGCGCACTTCGACCTAGAGATCTGCGAAGCTCGGTTGCTGATCTTCCGTCCTGAGCACGAGATAGGAGTGCACAGATCGTGATGTGCTCACGTCTACGGTCTCCCGCGCACCCTCGCAGGCTGGCACTGGCACTGGCACTGGCACTATGGCGACGAAGAACTCAACTGGCACTCGGGTGACAGGTAGACAGGTCCTGGCATCCCCAGGCCCATGGCATCTCATACTCAATCTCCATCTCGACGAGCTTATCGTCGCAGTCCTGGTGGAAAGAGGGCACCAGTCTACGGACAGCAGGCTTCTGCTGCGATGTTCTGATAGTCGGAACTGGAACTGGGCAGTGGGCAGTAGGCAGCAGGCAGTGATCCCGACAACCCGCCCGCGCACAGGATTGAACGATGACGTACCGTGTCAGCAGGCAGTCCGGCTTGAACCTCACGCGGGAGGAGGTACATACGTTGCTCGTAGTCCGTAGTCTTGGATATGGAGCGCAGTGGTGACATGGAGCTTGGAAGTTGCGGAGTCGTGGTTGGTGCACCGTGTGAACTCTACTGAAATCCAACGAAAGGTCTTCGGACCGGGAGCTCGACGAGCGTTTCTATCAGTGTGAAGACCTGTGAAGACCTTCACGGAAAGCGTCGGATTTCGAATTCATAATGACATCGTCTATGAAAAACACTGCACGTACCCACCGAGGCTGAAAGTTGAAACTGAATAACTGAATGGGCCAAATCGCGCTCAACAAGGGTCGAGTCGTGCGAAGCATCAACACGCGCGCAGCGCCAAGGCCCACCTGTCAATATCGCAACGTTAGAGTATGAAAGGCTCCACGTGTGCAGCACTGTGGCGTCGACGAGGAGTGCCTGTCCGCGTGGCACCGCGGCATTAAGTATTGTAGAGCCGTCTAAGTACCCGTATGAGCCCCTGAGCAATGAGGCTACACTGTACCGGTACCTACAGAACCTACAGGCCAATCGTTCTCGCACTGGCCGGTGTGCCCCTGCGTGTGCACATGATTCTTTTCGACAGGCACGTTACGGTACCATTGCGCAATTTTACGCCGCCGACGGACCATCCAGTGGGGGGTATACATAGCACTGAATGATCCGTGGACGGCGGCGGCGACCCCGGCAGATTTTGACTTGCGAACCCTCCGTATGTAGTTGGTACCTATGTAAGGCGTCTCGTTCTAGAGTCTCGAGCGGTGTCCGGTTCGTCTCGGCCTCCGGCTGGTTCTCGAGAAACTCCTCAGTGGGCCGCCACTGGCCGCCGAGGTGTGTGTTGGAGTAGCGCCCCAGCGACTTCTGCTCCACGTCTCCGAAGTGAAGACTGGAAACCGTACAAAAGCTGGCGGGGTCGACCTGCGAAAGCATCAGTACTCACCTCCGGACATCGCGGAAAAGGCGCTGCGTCCCATCCGGAACTGTGCTTGCGCAATCCGCTCGTGTGAGGACGAAAGAGGGCCGCATGCCGGAACCTGATCGTGGTTGCACGTGGAACAGGGAAGCAGGGCATGTCTTTCTGTGCGCCACGATCGACTTTATTGACAGCGCTGCATGGGCGTGCGCGATCGTAGATCACGCCTCCCCGATCGTGCTGTCAGAAAGTTACCGCTGTACGAGGCGAGCGTACTTACATACCCTGGTAAGTAAGTTCGTGTGCTGTAGGCGTGTACGGAGAAGTCGAGAGTTCTGCGGTATGTATCGCGAAGCTCCGAGTTCCCGACTGAACGAGCCATGGAAGCAGGCACAAGCTGTAGATACGGGCGTGCATCCAGACCGAACGCGGGGTGCCAAGAGGGAAGTGACGCACCTGAAGGAGACGAAACAGGGCTAGTTCTGTTCGCGCTCACACGAGGGACCAACTGGCCCGATCTTGTATCTTGCATGATATGGAGCAAGGGAATGAGCAGTGTCGTGGAAGAGATCCAGAAGGCGTGAGTGATAACCTACGCGGGTTCCTGATGCCAGCACAAGTCGCAGCGGTGCAAAGTCTATCCCGGTTCTGCGATGCTCGGAGCAGCCCGAGAGCCATCGTTCCTGATGATGTGCAAGTGCTGCAGCGAGAGAACGGGACCGAGAGGCGGAGGAAGAGAAGGAGATAAACCATTGGGCGCTCGGCGCGGTGGGACCACATGCAAACATACCCTAGCGCCCGATCGGGCAGTGCCGCTGACGTGGATCAGCGGGATCTCATGCGGGCGAGCCTTGCTACGCGCTGCCCAGTTTCTCCGCCTTCTCCCCGCCGCCATCTCTCCAGCTTCGCATCTGCACAGACGGCAATTTGCACCGATTTCCGTCTCCATCACAGACTGCCAGCGAGCCGGGATACGCGATTCTCACCCCAAATTACGACTCTTCTCGTCCCGGAGAATTCGACAGACGGGAGGAAACATAAAGACGACACATGGATGCTGTAGGCAATTAGCAAACGCCGCTTTTTGATAGGACCCCAACATCATCCGGACGGCGTCCAGCCGTTGATCCGACAAGTATGAGATACCGATGTTAGCGGCAGCTACCCTTGCAATTCGGGACCAGACACAGGGTTCAACGGTTCAAGTCGCCATCGTGGTTGCCATATTCGCCAGGCAACGCTGCCGAATCTGCTGCAAAGCTTCTAAGTATAGGGAGCACGAAGAGCGAGGCTCGCGCTATTTCCGGTCATCTTCTCGCCATATTCGAATTTCAATGGCTGATGGCAGCGAGCCGCACGGTTGTTCCTGACAACATAGCATTCCTATCTCCTTGTCCAAATCTTCCCCGCACTGACGCGTGGCTGCTTATCCTCATCATGGGTTCGCACGCGTGCCTGGGTGCTATCAACAGCTCCTCACGTCGCCCCGCTCTTGGCCCCAGAAGCTCCGTGGACGCCATCTGGACACCATATAAACCCGCCAGCCACACTATCGTGTCCGCTGAGGCTCCCGTCTTCCCCTTCGACTCCCTCACCGCCGTAGGCTCACGCCGCGCCGGACTGCCAGTTCAACGACATGGCGACGATTGAACGCAAGGCCTCCGACGCCTCCGTCGACGAGAAGGCCCACGAGGCCGACTTGTCCCTCCACGACAATGTGCACTACGACAACCTCCCTGCACTCGCCAAGGCCGACGCGAATGCTATTGGCGACGTGAGTCCTCTTCTGCTTCCCTCTTCCCCTTCCCTTCCCAACCCAATCTCATCCCTCCCCTTTCATTAGGTCTCGGACGACGTCCGTGCCATTGATCTCGATGCGAGTGGTCACGAGCGTCCCATCGAGACCGAGCAGGACTACGCTCTCCGTCTCGTCTCGCTCGACGACGACCCCACCCTCCCCATCCACACCTTCCGCACCTGGTTCCTCGGTCTCGGCCTCGCGTGCTTCGCCGCCGTCCTCGGCGAGCTCTTCGTAAGTCCCACGCCTGCCATTCAGTCCCCGTGCGCGTGATCTGACGTGCTCCCTGCCCCGCGTGCTCGTTATGCATCGCGAATGTCATTTGCCGCCGAGTAGTACTTCCGTCCCCAGACCGTCCAGGTTTCCGGCCTCTTCCTCCAGGTGTTCGCCTTCCTCCTCGGTCGCGGCCTCGAGATCATCCTCCCTGGTCCGAATCACCCCCGTTTCCAGACTCGCGACAACTGGTTCTGGCGTTTCATCAACCCTGGTCCCTTCAGTGCGTATATGCTGTCGATCATTCACTTATCCTGACTTGAACTGACGGGTTCCCCGCACACAGACATCAAGGAGCATGTCGCGATCAGTATCATGTCAACGACCGCGTCGGACCAGGCCATCGCTATCTCGGTTTTCGCTGCACAGGACCTGTACTACAACATCACGATCAACCCCGCAATTGCTATCTTCACGTACGTCCGGCCTGTAGCTGCGCCGTCCAATCGGAGCTGACCTATTGCATTCGTTCCAACCCCACCTTTCTCTTGGCGTCGATATTTGCTCGTGTGTATCGCTGTGCACGGAATCCAGGCTTATTGCGTCGCAGCTGATTGGCTACGGTCTCGCGGGCCTCGCTCGCGACTACCTCGTCTACCCGACGTGGGCCGTGTACCCGTTCCTCATGCCCCAGGTCCAGCTCTTCGACGCGATGCACCGCGGCAAGGGCATCTTCCTCCAGCGCAAGCGGCGTATCTTCTTCTGGGCCGTCCTCATTGCCATCTTCGTATGGGAATGGTTCCCGGAATACATCGCCCCCACGCTCACCGGTGTCTCGATCTTCTGCCTCGCCGCGCAGCACAGCGCATGGGTCACCCGGTGCGTGTGGTCGCCGAAGACAGGTTGATGGATCGTGGACTGACGTGCTTTGACAGCATCTTCGGTGGCGCAGCAGGTAACGAGGGTCTTGGTCTCTTCGCGCTCTCCCTGGATTGGAACTACGTCGGCGCCGGTGGTGGTGCCATCGGTTCCCTCTTCACCCCGCTCGCGACACAGCTATCTCTCTACGCCGGTGTCGTTGTTTGCATGTATGTTCTCCATTTCTCCCTGCACGCGATCCGATCCTTACCCATCTATCCTCACAGTCTCTCGTTCTGCTTCTGCTACTACCGCAACGTGTGGCATGCACAGAACTTCCCCTTCCTCTCCCAGCTGCTCTTCTACGAGGACGGCCGGGAGTACGACCAGCTCGCGATCCTCAACGACGACTTCACGCTCAACACCACGAAGCTCGAACAGCAGGGTCTTCCCTACTACGCCGCGTCACAGACGCTCTACCAGCTCTCGCGCACGGCATACATCGGCACCGCCGTCACGCACTTCTTCATCTGGCACTTCAAGGACGTCTGGAACATCGTCCGCAACGTGCGCACCAAGGAATGCGACGACGTGCACTACCAGAAGATGAAGGTCTACAAGGAGGTCCCGCTCTGGTGGTTCGGCGTCATCTTCGTCATCACCTTCGCCCTCGGCCTCGGCCTCGCTTACGCCGCCAAGTCTGGCCTCCCGTGGTGGGGCTTCATCGTCGCGCTCATCTTCTCGACTGCGTTCGTCCCCATCCTCGGCACGCTATATGCGACCGTCGGGTACCAGCCCTCGCTCCAGTTCCTCATCCAGATGGTCGGCGGTGCCATGATCCCCGGCCGCCCCGTCGCCAACATGTACTTTACGCTCTGTACGTATCATCTCTGCGCGTCGTCCATTCCGAGCCTTTGCTTAACGTCATCCGCGTTCTCTAGACGGTTTCCAGACGTACCAGCTCACGCTCAACCTGCTCCGCGACCTCAAGCTCGGCCAGTACACGAAGCTCCCTCCCCGCGTCACGTTCGTAATGCAGACCGTCGGCGGCATCATCGGCGGCGTCCTCAACTACGTCATCATGCAGTCCGTCATCAGCGGCAACCGCGAGATCCTCCTCGCCGTCCAGGGCACGAACGTCTGGTCCGGGCAGCAAGTGCAGTCGTACAACTCCAACGCCATCACCTGGGGCGCGCTCGCCAAGCCGCTCTACGCCCCCGGCGCCCGCTACGGCTTCATCCCGTGGATGCTCATCGCCGGGCTCGCGGTCCCGATCCCGTTCTACATCGCGCACCGCCTGTGGCCCAAGGCGGGCTTCAACTACGTCTTCACGCCCGTCGTCGTCGCCGAGCTCGGATACCTCTCCGTCGGCATCAACTCGTCGTGGATGACGTCGCTCGCGATCGCCATCTTCTCCCAGTGGTACCTGCGCAAGTACCGCCCCCGCTGGTTCCGCAAGTACAACTTCTTGCTCTCCGCGGCGCTCGACGGCGGCACGCAGATCATGGTGTTCGTGTACTCGTTTGCTGTTGGAGGCGCGTCGGGCAAGGCGGTCCCGTTCCCGAACTGGGGCCTTAACCCGAAGGGCAACCCGGATTATTGCTTGCGCCTCAGCGATTAGGCGGTGTGGGGGATTGACTGTGTGTGTGTGGGTTCTCTTGTGGATCTGTTACGACTTCTTAGGTTGTATTACAATGTACGTGTACATGATTATAGTGCCGTTGTAAAGCTGTTAGTACTCGGTGTACGTCTAATCGATTTCCTTCGGTATCAGTCTCTGCGCTCTGCAGTCTTCGCTGAGGGTGTTTTTTACGCGTCGGTCGAGCTGGAAGCGTGGAGTGAGTACATCGACTCGGTTTAACACCACGTCACTCAATCTAGGACACCGTGTCCTCGTCCTCGTCCTCCTCATCACCGCCCTCAAATTCGTCCTCATCCTCAATGTTTTCGTTGCGCTGCAGAACAGAACCAGAGTCCCTTCATCGAACTTATCCGATGTCTGGATTGTGACGATGACACAGGACGGAGATGATGGCGACTATCGGAAGTATTTTCGTGTATGGACAAGGTGTTCTAAGGTTTCGTATACTCGACACCGGGGCTGAAGAACGAGAGTGCGGCCCGCGTGTTTCGAGGTGTCTCGTCATAGTAGCTGCCGCCAGCGGTGCTACTCATCCTGGCCTTTCGCTGACGCGTCGGTCTCTACGAGTATCAGTGCGAGGTTTGACGATGATTCTACTTCCGGGATCGAGTGAAATTGGAACGGCCGCGGTCTCTCCCTTATTCCAAAGTTCGCTGCCGCTGCTAGTGCACAGGAAATTACCATCGACGCATCGACGTGTATGGACAGGATCGACACGTACCGTCTCGCATCGCGCATGTGCAGATACGTTGTTTCAATGATCGCGCACTGCGCAGGTCGCAGCCATATCTGGAGGAGGACGTGAGCTGCGTGTGTCATCGTCAATCTCTGTTCAGAGGACGCCGGCGTACGCACGGCGAAAAGCCGAGCGCTCGGGAAGCGCTACCCGAACATCTGCGATGCTCACTGCATCTGCAGTACTGTATGTCGTAGTACGCATGATATAACGGCCTTACGAGGCAAGGGTGCATGGTTATGGATGAGAATGAATCTGCGAGCCTTTTGCACAGTATTTAAGACAAGGTGTGCTCCTCGTCAGCCCAACACAATCCGCATACCACTCAAACGACACTCACCGCTCAACATCCTCGCACTAGTACTCCAAACATGTCCGAGACCAACAACGTTGCCCAAGTCACCTCCTGGGGCTCCCCACCCGCATACACCACTCTTTCCGCACCTGCCGCACCCCTCCCGAACTCCGGTGTCGTCCAGATCCGCGTCCTCGCGGCCGGCGTGCACCACCTCGTCCGCTCCCGCGCCGCCGGGAAGCACTACACGTCCGGGCCGCTCCCGCACGTCGTCGGTGTTGATGGCGTCGGAACCACCATCCCCGAGGGCAAACTCGTCTACTTCATCACTCTCCGGACAGGCGGCGGCTCCTTTGCCGACGTCGTCAACGTCCCGGAGTCCTACGTCTTCGATCTTCCCGACGGCGCGAAACCCGAGGCGGTCGCCGCGATGGTCAACCCGGCCATGTCGAGCTGGATGGCGCTCAAGACGCGAGTCGACATGACGCAGCTCCCGAAGGAGGGCTGGACCGCCCTCATCGTCGGGGCGACGAGCGCGAGCGGAGTCATCGCGGCGGCCACCGCGCGCAAGCTCGGCGCGACGAGGGTCATCGGCGTTGCGCGCGACGCTGCCAAGCTCGCGGCCGTCCCGGACATCGACGTGCAGGTCGTCATCGGGGACCCCGTCATCTCCACCGACTTCTCGCAGCTGGGCGAAGTCGACGTGGTCCTCGACTACCTCTATGGGCCGCTCGTCGCGCACCTTCTTTCCACCCTCCCGCGCCAGCGCCGTCCGCTGCAGTACGTCCAGATTGGCACGGTCACGGGTCCCGACATGGCGCTGCCTGGAGCCGCGCTCAGGAGCAAGAACCTGACCATCCGCGGGGCTGGTCCCGGAGCATGGGGCTTTGATGAGCTCAACAGTGAGCTCCCGGAGATGTTGTCCTTCGTGGTTGAGGCGCCGCCGCCGAAGTTGAGGGTGGAGAAGTTGAAGGATATCGAGAAGGTGTGGGGTGTGAAGGAGAACGATGGAGAGAGGCTTGTGTTCACGCCTTGAGACATCGCATATACCTGCTCTGTAACTTCAGTCTTCTGCATTCCGCCAATGTACAATGTACCGTGTTTCCAGATAAGCCTCAATGACGGCCACCTTCAGTGCCCTGCTAGTGTCTCAGTCTCTTGTATATCAGGTTTCTGAAAGTGACTCCAAGAGTACTCAGAAATGCATCTCTTGCAAATATTGAAGTTTAAATTGTCCGATGGATGTTTAGGCAAAGTGTAGAGCAGTATTCGTGCGGACGGAGAATGACGGTCAAGAAGGACAAACTCGAGCGCGCGTCGTCGCGTTCTCCAGCGGGCGCCTGCCGTACACACAGCGAAGTTGTGGTGGTGACCATGCTCTCCCTCACTGTAAATACTCTCGGATCTCGCTGCGCAAGACCTGTTCCTCTACGTAGTCCAGAAACCTTGTGCACAAGGCTGACGGTAACGGGACGTCATGATGTGGGAACGGGAAGGGGAGAGTTGAATGCGATGTTAACCGACTTCCCACACCTAAATGCGCTCGTACACACGCACGCGTCCTTCAGTCCAATAACCATACTACTTACTATATAATTACACCCCATGTGGACCGTCCGCGCATTACACTACAGTATACACCATCCGACATTGACAGAGAGCAGCAAGCGTTTATACGCCGTTGCTGACGCACGTGAAGACCTTCTGGCCCGTGTAGTCGATGACAATACTTTTGACCGAGGTCTGTGCTCGACGGTCAGTATCGGATCTCCAACTCTGGAAGGGAGCGAAGAGGGAACAGACTCACATATGTTCCCGCGACCAGGACGTAGAACCCGAAGACGATGAGCCCGTAGTTGAGCAGCGTCTCGGCGGTTCGCCACTGTCCTGCCCAGCGCGAGGCTCCGGGATAGAGTGTGAGGTACGCCATGCCCCAGAAGATGAAGCTGCACACAGCGCCAGTCAGCTACTGCTCATCGCACGCGAAACAAAGCGGCGCTCACCCAAACCAGCCATCGAACAGCGAGCTCATCAAGCTCAGCATGTCCGAGAAGAACGGGATGACCTCGGCGATGATGAACGCGAGCACCCACGTCGCGGCGAGGATGCCCACCCAGACCGCCCACCCGAGCACGGTGTTCGAGTGCCGGTGCTTGCTGTCCTTGAAGATGCGGAAGAAGATGAACCGGCCCGTCACGGACGAGTAGAGCGCGCCGAGGAAGATGATCGTCGGGATCGCGAACGAGAACGCGATCTTCTTGTATGGGTCCTGCAGCGAGCCGAACGCGGGCGCGGTCATGTACTGGTTCCCGACAAAGTGGTACATGATGGCGCCGCAGAGCGTGAAGATGACGATCTCCGCGATGGTGACCGCCCACAGGGCTGTAGACACACACAACACGAACCTTGAGTAAGCCAAAGGATGTGAAAGGAGAGAGTCGGACGCACCCTTGGGGAAGTCCTTCGGGTTCTTCATCTCGGCGATGAATGACGGGAGAGTGATCTGCCCGACGAACGTGTACGTGATGTTCAGGAACGCGGACATGCCCGCGACGTAGGTCGTGCCCTTGACCGGGATGGCGGTGACGAGCGGCTCCACTCCGGGGATGTACCCGAACGGGTGGTCCTGGACGCCAGAGAAGATGATGGCGAGGAGGACGGCGAGGCCCATGGTGACCGCGCTGAACGTGCCGAGCCAGGAGAGCTGCGACAGTGGACGCGGCAGCGAGATGAGGAAGCACACGCAGGCTGAGATCGCGCTGAAGCCGACTGTGCACACTGCCGAGTTCGAGAGCGTGTTCAGCACCTTTGCGCCGACAAGACAGTGCAGAGCTGCGAGGGAGCGCGAGGTCAGGATTGCTATGCGGAATGGGGAGAGTATGAGTATGGTACGCACCTTGGATGAACGTGTTGTTCAGGATGAAGAACACGGCCGTGATGTTGTACGCGAGCTCGGAGCCGCCGAAGAGCAACTTCCCGATGTCGCAGACGTCGCGGACCTCAGGGTGCTCGAGGCAGAAGCGCCAGAGGATGAGGGAGGTATACTGAACGCTCGCGGCTACCGCGATGGTGACGATCACTCCGGGAACCATTCCCAGTACTGAGAAAGACCTGGAAGAGCGGTGAGTGAGTCTGATGAGCGACGCTGAGCGGGATGGTACGCACCATGGGAATGACATGATGGCGAGACATATGTACTCGCTGAAGAGAAGTGCAGCGGTCTGCCGTGCGTGTGTCGTGAGTATGAGTAACCAACAAGACGGGAACTCGAAGAAAAAAGAGAGAAGTGGCTTGCGGTATGATGCATAGACGCTCATTTTCCGAGGCTATCGGAAAGCGAACTCTGCAACCAAGTGCGCGTCGCGGATACCGCGATTCCTCTGAGAACACAAGACATGCATGACGCCGGGGCCGTCCACGGAAATTGTAGAGTCACTCCAAAGACGAACGCGCGTACTCAACACGTCGCAACATGCAGACAAACGCGGCCCCCCGACCAACTAAACATTCTGCCACGAGAACACGGAGCCAATAGAGCCAAGATTCTGGAAAAGAGTGCGTACCTTCTGCCAGGAGCATGTCCTGTACTTGATTTCGTGGCCCTCCTCCTGCTTAATCTGTAGGCCGATGCTCTCCAGATCCGACTCCTCGAAACTCGACGCGTCCGAGATCGGACGCTGCTTGCTGTCGAGCTTATCGTCGCGTATTGTGGTCATAGTCGTCGTCGTCGCAAGCCGCAAGGCCAAGGTCAGGGAACGAGGAAGGGATCCGTGGGGTGGTGGACGACGTGCAAGCCGTGTCCTTCGTCGTCGTCGTCGTCGTCGACAGTGTGTACCTTGGTGTGGGGCGCGAGAAGGTCACATCCGGGGCGCACGTACGAGCGTTCTTAAGAAGCCGCAAATTGATGCGCAGTGGCGATGAGAGGGGAGCGGGCACGCTGCACTCCGGGATAATGACGTGCTCCCATCACTTTTGGCGTGAGCGCGATAACCGTTGAACATCGACAGCGAGGGGGCCACCCCCTGGGCCTTGGCAGCCTCGGCGTGCCCAGCGACGCGACGACAGCTACCTGCGGTGGTTAAAGTCAGAAAATTGCTCGGATGGATGAAGGAGAGCACGAACTGAGAGCGAGGGAATGGCACTTATCTGGCAAGGCTGCTCGGCGTGTAGGTCGAACCCCACAATCGCTCGGCAACCCTACGAAGATCATTGGGCGTCCGTTGCGTGCGAATATCGAGATCCAGATGCTAATCTGTGCTACCGCCGACTCCCCTTCGATCGGTGTCCCTCTCCAAAATCACGCTCCTCCTTGGTCCTAATAAACCCGTGTACCTTCCGGTTACGCCATGATTATGTATGTATGGGCGCATTCGACCCTCCTTCGGAGCACTCAAAGTCCGAGCGGTGCCGCTCCAATTTGACGGCGATGCAAATCCGAATCAAATTCAGGACCGTCATTTTGCGATGTTTTACATGGTGTACAAACAGACGTGTGGATTACAGACTTCCGATTCCTTCAAGACCCAAAAAGTACAACAAACGATAACGACATCGCGTACAGCCCTGCGTGCCTCATTTTGAAAATTTAGTCGTAGAGAGTCTCTGCAGTTTGGATGCCGAGGACCTGGCGCCGGCTCTTCGATTTGGGGTCGAAGTACGGCCGCTCGCCGAGCCCGACGACGCGGTTTCCCTGGCGCAGCTCCGTCGCATCGTAGTCGTTCCTGCAGCCCCAAACGTCGCCATCGTGAGCACAAAGAACAGGAAGGAGAGGGACGGAAGGGAGTGGACTTACGTAGCAGTGTGGAAGGTCGCGCGGTTGTCCCAGATCGCGACCGAGTCCTTCTCCCACCGGAAGCGCACCTGCAGGTCGTGGTTATCCGCGATGTGCCGCGCGAGGTACTCGAGTATGTCGTCCGACTCGTCCTCCGTGAGCTCCAGGATCCGCTTCGTGAAGCTCTTGTTCACAAACAGCGTCTTGTACCCCGTCACCGGATGCGTGCGGATGACCGGGCTGAATCATGCCAATCCTCAATACCCGCTCTCGCACGAACTACGATGGCGAAAAAAACTCACTGTACCGCGCGCAGATCCGTGCCCGTGTTCTCCGGGGCCCCGCGCTCCGTGATGATATCCCGCCCGTCCTGCTTCGCGACCTTGTGGAAGAAGTTCCCGTCGTGCTCCGCGGTGAGGCCCTCGAGGAAGCGCGCGAGGGCAGGCGAGAGACGGTCGTACGCCTCGTACCCGGACGCCCAGAGCGTGTCGCCGCCAATCTCGGGCAGGGTGTGCATCTTGAGGATCGCGTAGTCGGACGGGACGGGCTCGAAGGTGATGTCCGAGTGCCAGCCCGTCGACGCGCGCTGGTTCTTCCGGAAGCCCGCACGCGCGATACCCCTGCAAGTGGTGTCAGCCCATTCGTCCGGGTTTTTACACCGCAGGAGGGGGACGGAGGAACGATGGAACTCACATCTGCGACGAGATGACACTCGTGTCGGAGCCCAACTCAGGCGTGTCCTCGGACACCGGGTGCCTGTGCAGCGAGCTCGTCTCCGGGCGGCCTGTCAGCTTGCCCAGGCGCAGGGCGAGCTCCTTCTGCTGGCCGATCGTGAGGTCCTGTGTGCGGAAGAAGACGACGCCGCGGTGCGAGACGAGGGTGGCGAGGTCCCGGATGAGCTCATCGCTGTTCGGCGCGGAGAGGAGGGCGGAGAGCTGCGTGTTGGGCGACGGGAACTCGGTCCCGACGTGGGGGGTCAGGTGCACCGAGGGGTATGAAGAGAGGGAGCCGAGGAGGGTGGGCGGGACGGCGACCATGGCTGCTACTTTGGCGGACTCGAGTGTCGGACGTGCGGTGGGTGTGGGCGTGGATGAGCGTGAGCTGGGGGCGGGGTAGAAGCCTTTAAGAGCGTGGCTGATCGCGTACACATCGCGCGATTATGCTGTCGATCATATCGACAGTGGCGAGCATCCTGCGGCCGATAAGATTACAAGCATTACCTCTGTTTGCCGTAAGGCCGGTAGAAGCAGCATCCACGGGGCTGGCCGCAGTCGTCTGGGCCTCAACGTTCTGGATGAGCGATGTCGATGAGCGATGAGCGTGAATTGCATGTCGTGTTTTCAAGCGCGGAAGACGAGGAAAAGGCGTGAGCAGGGGCGCGGTCACGTGCCATCGGAAATCGCTTGCCCGTGCGCCCGACGGGCATAAGTAGACTGTGAGCAGGAATTCTACGAAGACTCTGGAGTGTTTCTAGAGTTTAGTATGAGTAGATCAGGAGGATGATCGAGGGGATGCTTTGACGTGAGGGACAGAGGTCATGTAACAAGTCTGAGGATCCATGAGCGAGCGAGCGACTCGGACGACAGCGCCCCTTCCCAACTCTTTTTTTTTTTTTTTGGCGGAGCACATGCGCCTTGAGCTGTTATCGTCCCGAAGGTTCATCAAACTGCTCACGACCGGCGAGTGCCAGTCAGGCGTGCTGGGCCTTCCCAACTCTTGATCATCGGCCGCGAAGTGATCCTTGGATATACTCAACGGCAAAGTCGGACTTGGCTGGAGGTCGGTCCTGTCACGGCGTCAGGGTCCAGGATGTGGTTGGCTACAGGCGGGGGACTGATGGATTGAGTGCGGCTCGGACCTCCACTGTGAGGACGCGAGCGAGACAACACTTTAGTTCGTGCGATCGAACAGACCGCACGATATGCCAAGCTGGATGAGGTAAGGTAGTGACATGTATAGCTCTAGATCTTGACGCGGTGCGGACGAACGCGCAAACGTGAGGGCTCATGTCAGAGGTTTCTGAACGTCTGTCTCCAGGACACGCTCTGGCTGGAGCTAACAACACACATTCCATTACGACAGGATCGATCGACTCTGCCAGGCGGTCGACTCATCCAAGGGCAACGTTCCATGAGCGACGACAATGGGTACAGTGAGGCGTCTTCACATGATGTCAACCCGTGCAATAAGACTTACCGAACCTTCCGCGCAAGACTTCCAAACGACCGTCACGCCGTCTCTTTACCCCGAAACCCGTCTTCCTTCGACACCCGGTCATCACAGTCCACTGGCACTGTCTTCCTGAGATGGTACGCGACGAGCTCGAGACACGGGCAGATGCCCTACACGCGCAATGTCAGCCGCTATCTACATAAGATGCGATAGGACTAGATGTGACTTACGAGGAACGGGATGAGGAACCCGTTAGTCCACGACTGAAGCGCGTACTCGCCAAGGTTCACGGGGTCACGGAATGACTCTCGGATGAGCGCACACACCTACAATGTACGGGGGAGGTGAAGCAAGATGAAGATGTATGTATACACTGTGGGTGTCGGGGAAAGAATGCGTACCATGCCCAAGATCATCATGAACACGAGGAAGGCTCGCGGCCTCGGCTTGCGAGGGGCTTGCGAGGCTTCGGCAGCTCCGTTCTGGTATGCCGCTTTGATTTCGTGCCGAATTTGCCTGGATTTTACCATGTCAGTCTCTCGGTTGTCGGGTTCGGAAGCCGCAGGGAGAGGCACACCAAGTCTGCTGGACGAATATGAAAAGCGCCACCACAAGCGTCGTTCGGAAGAGGTTAGACGTCATGTTGTCGATGCCGAGCTCTTCCTCTGCGACGTTCCAGGGCGGGATCCTGGACTCGGCGGGCACAGGTTCTGGGAAACAGGATCGCTTCGCGTGCACCGCCGCGGAGGCTGCGCATGGAAATGTAAGTTATTAGGGGGAGTAAAAGTGCGAGGATAATGAGCGTCCGAGAACGTACCGCAGGTCGCGAGAAAGAGCGTGATAACGCATCCCTTCGCGAACTTGCTGTTCTTGAGCATCCCCCACACGAAGATACAGACGACGGCTTCAATGAGGACTTGCTGCCGACATCCCATCTTCGCTCAGACTCTATTGCATGCGTCGAAGATCCGGGTCGGGACTCACCTTGGTCGCCAACGCAGCCGTCCCCACGCACTGGTGCATCGCATACGTATACGCCGGCTTGTAATACTCGAACGCATACGTGCAGTCCTTCGTGCTGACGGCGCAGTGCGTGACGGTGTCGAGCAGGTCCGCAATTGGAATCATGTTACTTCCTAGCCGGAGGTACCGTTGCAGCGCCTTTGAGAGGACAGCGATGGCGGATGCGGCTGCGGATGCCCACCACAGGGTGATGATGGAGAGGAGCATGAACCCGAGGGAATCCTTCTCTGTGCGTGCGACCCGGTGCGTGCTATGTCGGGCTGAGGGTGAGGGATACATGGAGGTAGGACAAGGAAGATGCGACGTACAGGAGGACATGGGCTGCTGCTATTACGATAGCGGTGAAGAATGCTGAAAAGTACGGGCCACCCGACGTGAGTATGCAACATGAGCTGCGAACGGAGGGGTGACACACCAAGGGACCCGACTCGTACCACGACGTCGATCGCGCTCGCACCCAGAATGTACCACCTCGAGTAGAGCTCCTCCAGCAGTGCGCCCTTGCCGAACTTCGCGAGGTCATGTAGGAACTCCGCCTGAGTGACATCGAGAGTCTGTGTTACGTGCACTCGTGCACTGGCGTTCATGCCGTCGGAGATGCTTTGGTAGGGGAGAATTGAACGTCTCGGGGTGGGGCACTGCTGTTATAAGCGTGTACCCGGTACAGCACTGCGGTCTCTGCGCCTTAGGCCTAGATACCAGTCCGCTGCGCTGCTCAGGCCTCAGTAAGATCGGGGTTAGTGAGGGTTATGGAGGATCTAAGCAGCTTGTCCTTGCAGCGCTCATATCGCCTGACTTTGCATGTCATACGCATGTCAAGCCTGAGATCGCAGCTAAGTCTCGTAGTTACCACAGTCTCCAGGCTGTGTGTATAAGACCAGACCGTGTAGAGGGCAGCATTGCGAAGACTGGAGATGTCGACAAGGGGAACAAGTGGCGACATACAGTACCTTCATTACAGTTCTCGCACAGAGGCGCCGCCCGAACCTCAGAACATCGAGAATTGGAACCTGCAGTCGGAGATAACTTCGGTTCATCGGAGTTAGGTCGGTCTGTTAACTTCGCAAGCGCTTTCCTGGTCGGGTCGAGCACTCGCCATCGTTGTTCGGAACGCGGTATCGCACTTCTTTGCGCTTTTAGGACGACTACTTGACCGACAACAGGAGCTGCCCAGCTAGAGTTTCATTCTGGTTTTCTCGTCATACTGTCAACTCAACATCTCGAGTCGCCACAAGCGGCTCAGCGACACTCTAACACAAACTATGTGGAATCTCTCACCTTCAGTACCGCCCTTCTCGTCCTTCCGACCCTCGGATGAGGTCCCTGTAATCTCCTGGGTTGCGAGCTGGGAGGATGCAATCATCAACTCCGAGATATTCCCAAGGCGGCAACTCCGAGACTCGGAGGCATCGAGCACAAGGGACCAGTTCCGTGCGCGGGCCTCGACAGCCTTCTCCTCCAGAGATTCGCTGGCTGCACAAACAGTAATGACGAGAGTCGGATATATTCCCTGCGAGAATGTAAATTACACTTGTAAGTCATGGAACCAATGACATACCCGCACATGCAAGTGGCGAGACTCACGATGATTGGGACAAGACAGCAGGTCATCACGAAGTAGAAGCCGTTCTGGTTTCCCTGGATTCCTGGGAACCAGTCCCGGAACTCCAAGACTACTATGACTACCTGCGGAATAGAGTCAGGTGCGATACTTTATCATGGCCAGGGAACACGTCAAACTCACCCACAGGGCACAGTATAGCAAGCCGGACTCGACGAGCAGCGCGAGGGCTCGCTCTACTTTGGTACGTCCGGGCGCGGCTTTCTTCAGATATGACATGATGGCGCGACGGTGCTCCCTAGGTGCGAGTCGCGATGTCGAAACCTTAGCATGGCCCTCCGTCCGAGCCGGTGTAACCCTTGGGAGAGGAGGGACGTACCATGCGCGGTATGCGATGAGCATCGTGGCGATTACGTTGGTCGAGAGGGAACACAGCACCGCTATGGCGCCCCATACATCGCCGCTGAAGATGTTCCCTGTTTTTCCGAGGTCTGCGCTATGAGAGATTTGCCAAATACCAGCGATGCAAGGTGCCGTGGTGTCTGTGGTGAGAGAGTGACGCACACAGGCGTCCCGCGTGTCGATCGCACCCATTACTGCGTAGTACAAGTCGATTAGAACATACGCCGAGGAAGAGAGGACAGAGGATACGCACCTGTAGTTATGAGGATCATCACACCGCAGGTAAGATGGACGATCCGACTGTCAGGCCAAAGTATCAAGGCCCGCCACCATACAATCGAGTCCCCTATGGCGATCTATCGCAGAGCTCATTCAGTGATGAGTATAGGAGTATCCGAACAGACGCACTCACATTGACTGTGAGCGCAACGTTACCCGTACACAGCTGCATGATCGACACGTTCGAGCTATGAGGGTGCATACCGAGGAGCCCCAGCTCCCGGGGCTGACAGATGCTCGCCGAGGCCGTGTCGGAGCCCAACAGCGAATGCATGCAGTTCTGCATGTCGGTAAGTCGAGTAATTCCCCACGACGCGAGGTCCTGCAGGGCGTCGTAGGCGGTCACGGCGGCTACTAGAGTCGTAACCCAGTACACGGCCGTTGAGACCCACATGACTGTGAGGGATATCAGCATCATCATGGTCGGGGTTCGCCTGGTCCGCTTCGAGCTGTAGTTATGTCGACGTCAGGAAATCGTGCGTACGACCTCGAGATATGGACTTACAAGAGAATATACGCCGCAATCGCAGCGAGGACGGTGAATAGCGCTGTTGGTGGGCAAGAACACGTGAGCGCACACGCACAACGTTGACACGGAAAGTGTTTACCGGAAAACAGTGTCAACAGTACTACCTCGATGACACTGTTCTTGATGGATGAATCTTCGTATGTCCAGGTCCTCGAGACTTGCTCGAGCATGCTGTCTATCGTCAGAGATAGGTTCGCTAATGCGGTCTCGGAGATATCGTGGCCGCTCAACCCGGGAGAAAGATCCGAGTCGAGAGACCTGAATATCCCAGGTCCGAGAGCCATGGGGTATCGCGGGGCTGTCGAGAGGAAGGTGAGACGCGTTGGAGGCATGGTCGTGCGACATGCGAATATACAAGCCTCGACGTGCGCCAAAGCCAGCGAGAAGAAGGGCCAAAGATTCACTCCGACTCCGTCGGTCGTAACGCTGAGTATGGGCAGGATTTGTCATGTTGGAAAATCCTGGCAGAGACGACTTCTGCAACGAGTCAGAAAAAGCCGCCTGAGATAGCTGTGCATTCACTTGGGTTGGGCTAGGTCGGGTTCTTGGATACGGGCGTGAGCGAACTTGCCATACCTGAAGCGAAAGTGGAGCGCCACAAGCTGCATGGCGGTGTTTGTAATGGCGCGCGGGGTATCGAATTGCCTCGTGCTTGTCGGTACTTGTTATTGAGTGTTTCACCCAACAAACGCGGCCGGACAGCGCTCTACGCTGCCGTGAGCGCAGGGAAATATCCAGACGGTCAACATGCCTTGCTGCCCGTCGGACTAGTGTATGTCAGCAGTGTCCGAATATGCCGGAGCCGAGATCGACCGTACGTACCGCAAGGTGGCCTCCTGGAGGCATCGGAACACTGGCTGCAGGCATGAGCGTGAGTCCTTGGTGTCGGTGGAGGTAGAGTGGGCGAGCTCGGTGCGGGTCACGCCGTACTTGTGCGCGTACTAGTGCGAGCAGCTGCCAGCCTGGGTGAAGGTGTTGCCTCTAGACTGGGTCGAAGCGGATCGTGTAAGCACAGGCGGGACTAATGGCGAGTCGAGTGGAAGAAGCCGTACGCCGCGCCGCGATTATTCTGGTTTTGTATCTCTCGTTGTGATCCAGGACCCGCTGATTCGAGTCGCCTGCTCGGAGTCAAACGGTGGTCCGTGCTGACACACGATGCGAGGTGCGAGAATCAGTGCGTGCATGAAGACTGCGCCCATTCCGACTCGTCGATATTCTGGTCTCCCCTGGTATCTTGCTTGAGGAATCGGACACACGCGCGAAGGCCCTCCGGGAGGGATCAACAAGAAGTTGCATATGATATTGGCGCACACACCTATCCGTGACGGACCTATGATGCAGCCAAGTCCATCTCGCTTTGCATCGCAACATCTCCTCGCACTTCATCCACCTCCCTTCGTGCCCACCCTCGCTCCTTTCCGTCGCAGGCAGACAACGTCGAGCCCGGGGCCCAAGCTCGCCACAATTCTGGAATGGGATGCGTGTGTTTGACGACGTAGACTGCCTGCACGGCCTCGAGAAAGTCGGCTCAGCATCTTTGAACTTGATGACGTCTCAGAGCGTACGAATCGAGGTGGTCTACGTTCGGCGCAATGTCGATGTCAAGCTTGTGCGTCGCCGGTTGTAGCAGCACTAGTCTGAGCCCATGTGGCTTGTTCAGCCCTCATTCTGACTAGAAAATGTCAACATATGTACGTCGTGTCTTTCAAGAACAAAATACTCGCCATGTTTCCACCTCGCTCTTCCCAAGATGGCCCCCCCCCGATGCCAAGTAGGACATGCTGTGCGCACATCGTAGCGGTGTAGTCTGTAGCAGGCAAGGGTACCGAAAAATGGTGGAAAAATCTTGGAAGAGAGTCGGAGAGGAGGCGCGAGACTCAGGGTAAGAGGCGTCGGAGAAAGGTACCAGCAACGACTCTCTCGAGGCTCGAGCACGTCGCTGACGTTCGTCATCTGCCTGAATGCACAATGTGTGCTGCATTAGTTTACAGCGTTCGCCACGACACAGGGCGACATACCGTGCGTGCTCAGGATGTTCATGTCGCCGATGTCTGCGTGTTCGGAGAGGAAGAGGCAGGAAGAGGCGCGCCGGGCGTTCGCGGGCGCGACGCTGCCTCGCACAGCGCACTTCGGCACCTCTGTTGCTCACCACCATCATGTCTATCCTCGCGATTGTCGTACGCTCTGCGGCATGTCCAACCGAGCTTGTAGAGAATGCCGCCGCCAGCAACCATACACGCTACTCCTAGCTTGACTACAAGTCTACGGGCCCGGGAGACGTGAGAACGGAAGACCTCCCCTCGCACACCCGGATAACTGAAGTGAGTCTGTGGGTCAGCGTTGCGAACGTCCGGGGGAGTTAACGACATTTGCACACAGTACTTGATGGCCACATCTGGAATGCTATCCGCGTCAAGGAATCAAGGAGGCTGAGTGTCGCTGTTTCGATGTCGCCAAGCGCACCTGAGGCCGACGTGCGCGGCTTCTTGCAGTGTCTTCCAGGCCGAGGAATGCACGAAACAATAGACGAAGGATCCCGGGAAGGATAGAAGGAAGGCTTCGTGCCAAGACGCAGTAGAAGGGACTTGAGAGGTTATGTCACGCATCAAGTACGTCCCTCCGCATACCGTCGCCCTCGAGCCATGTCCGTAATCGGTCGCAGGGAACACATCAGTATCTGAAGCGCATCCAAGCCAGGATGTGGCTGCTCAGCGCACTGTCGCTACGAGAGTGCAATGAGACGATAGGGTACATCGAATTGAAGCCTACCATCAATTTTCTGAAACTCCCCGTCCTCGTCCTCGCTTCTGTACCCCGTCGACTTGTCCTCGCTGCGCCGTCTTCGGCAACCGACCTCCATCCGTTCAGGATGCGCCGCTCCGAGTGCCAGGTACACGGCGGTGGACCGGATTCGAGCATCGCAGACAGAGTCGAGGCCTTTGAGGGCAGTTCTGGACGAGCTGAGTGGGCTTCTGTTACTGGTGAGTTCCTCCCCTGTTACATCCAGTCGACGTGGACGACGCGCACACGAACGCCAGGGACAGCGAGGCGATCTTTATGACGCTGAAGCTCGCGGCCCATGAGGCTACCGCTGTTGGCGCGGTGACGGGGCGTGCTATCCTCTACTGTAATCAGACGTCGCCCGCGGGACGTGCTCTCGAGTGTCAAGCTTTGCTGACTGTCGTCCCCCTTGTCCCTAGGCTCTCCGTCTCGTCGATCTCAACCTGTATAGCGATAGCCAAAGGGTCGCAGAGTAAGCGTGAGTGTAGTGTACTCGAACTCCACCTCAGCTCAACCCTAATAACCACCCGCAGGTGTCCCGCGATGCCCTGACGATTAGCTCTATGGGAACTCCTGGATGGAGATGATCGATCGACTCGCTGAGGTCCACCGCTCTACGCCCTGTTGACGCCGTTCTCACCTGTCCCTTCGCCGTCCGGTCCGTACAAGGCATCGACTGTCTTCCGACCGACAGCGGTTAGTCGTATCGCACACCCGTAGCCCCGTGGTCGGATGTCCACAATGAATACAACCCCGGCTCGGTGTGAGGCAACATCGCCGGGTCAGGCTCGTCCTACTTGGCTAGCGGGCGCAGCGAGGGGTGGGACCCGGGATATAGGACGAAGAGTGCGGGTGACTAGTAGCGGGTGGAAATTCAGGACACAGAGCGGGCTATGGTCGAGATCGGCAGCGTGGTACGTACACCATACGCAGCGGGGCTATAGGTGGCATCCGGCTGTTGTAGTCAATGCTATTCCGTATCTACGGTCATCAGGCTCGAAGTCACGCATCTCAAACAAAGAAGTACAGTAACTGATGAACAAAGTGTATATGAACCTGTTCAATGTCGGTTAATACCGTTGGAATCTTCCTGCCCGTCTGGGGACCCGGACGCAACGTGTGCTCAGACTCAAAGGTCGGCCTGATGGTTCTGTGTTCAACGATGTGTGCGGAGTCCCGGATCATGCAATTCGCGAGGTGGAGGTGGTCGCGAGGTCCGAAAAGGAATACAATAAATATGTTGTACACAACGCGGTGAGGTATATACGAGATCGTGAGAATGGATGGTACTTCGTAGGCTCGGAAAGTCCAACATCACATACAAGGAGTCGTGTACGTACGTTTCACAGTTCTAGCTACCGAGGATCGGATGAGGTGTGTTCTGTCGATGCGTAAGGGGTGTATATGTAGGAGTGTTGTGTTTTGCTAGCGCGTACTATATCAGTCAGTCAATGGACTCCATAGCACGCGACACGTCCGACCAGATAAACCGAGAAACCTGAGGATGCAGGCAAACTCGTCCCTCTTTATCCGCCGATGCCAAGGTGCTTCCATCCCCGGAGAAAACAACACACATCACCTCAGCACTGTGGTCCGTGAAGCGCCACATGAGTGATCCATCTGTGACACTCCACAAGCAAACGGTTTTATCCTCAGAGGCGGTTGCGATGTACCGCTCGCACGGAGAGAAGCATGCAGCGTTCACCTCGTTGGTATGTCCATGGAGGGTGATGTGCGGAAAGAATTCACCGCAGTCCCTTCGGACGAGGGTTACTGAGGTGCCAGGGAAGTCGCTCCATGGGGCGAGAAAGGACCCTACAGGTGAAGCGTACAACCCTGATACTCCTCGTCCATTGTCTCTGACCGTCAGGGTGCCCCCAGGTGGTCCGGTAGTGCCCAACAGGAATGAGGATAGGTCCCACCACTGGATGGTGCCGTCTTCGAACCCAATGACGAGGGTATCACCGACGAAGGTTGCAGAAGAAGGGGTGACGTCGGAAGGAATGGTCAACCGGTGCATTGCTGTTGGATCGGCGGTGTGCCAAATCCGGCATCCCAGCTCCGAGTATCCCTCTGCAGGGACTACTGCGGCCAATCTACCATCGGACGACAGCATGGCGTATACTTCATCACGACGGAGGTTTACGAAGCCGTTTGACTCAGCTAAAATCGCGGATTTGAGAGGTGAAGTGATCAGGGTCCCAGTGTCGTGAACGGAGGTGAACAGAAGTTGGACTGGCAGTGATTCGGAGACCTCATCTGGGCATGATGGGACTGCAAGAGCGGAAAGATGGATATGATCAAGATTGTCTCTCCACCATAAACAAGACTGTATGTGGGTCTGTTTGATGTCCTCAGACGAGATGAGCTGGGAGCCGTCAACAACGCGCCAGACAGTGAGGACGTCATGGTCATCGGTATGGATGGCCGCTAAGAAGTCGCCAGTGTCGGAGAATGTGAGAGTCGATATGTGTCCGAATGACGATGATATCTCAAGGAGACTCTTCTGTGGGTATGCCATTGCGCTCCATATGATGATAGTGCCATCTTCTGCGCCGGTAGCGAAGTATCGACTGTCCGGGGAGGCGGCTATGGCCGTAACTTCCAGGTCATGACCAAGATCCTCTGTTTAACGGTTTAGCAAACAGGCAGAGCAGTGAATGGGAAGGGCGATACACACCGGAAGAGCAGCAGATTTCCAATTTCCCACCTCCATGTAGACCAGGGAAGCACTGCTGAATTGTCCGCGACCAGAACGCGAGTCTGTTCTGCTTGGCGTGTTCAAGCGAGATTGTCAGGCATGGTATCTTGTGCGTAAGGATGGCTTCTTCCAACTGTTGACATCCTCGCACCACACCCTTGTCGTCGAAGACAGAAGTGTTCCAGAGATCGGTCATGGTAATCGTCAGGCGGCGAAGTGGAAACTTGAGGAATGACGTGATGCGTTCGACAACAGCCGTGATGTCATCAGAGTCCTCTGCCTCAGTCAAGAACTCCACAGAGTGAGGCCGCTTCGACTCCAACTCGGAGAACAAGCTCAGGTTGAGCTCTTTTAAATAATCTACTGCCCACATTCAGCGATTGTATGCAAGTCGCGGTTCCAGGCAAGACGTACCTGCCCTCCCACTATACTTCTCAGGTTTGTACCGTAGTATTTCCAAGGGTGAGGAGCACATGCTGACGATCAGGCTGACGACTCCAGGAGGATCTGTGTAGTATATCTTGTCAAGAGAGGTCAGCTGAGAATCACCGCAGAGTATATGCTGAGGACACGACGCACCTCCAATTCAGACAACCGGCTGCACTTGTCACGGAACCGCACCATGCGACTCAGGTCCTGCAGGTCACCGACGAACACCCTTTCAAGGCGCAGGATCCGCAGTAGTGGGAATGATATCAAAAGCCGCGCGAGATCTGCTCCTGTGCGAAAGCAAGCACCCCACAACTTCAGCTCTTGCACTCGGAGATATGTCTTGATACCGCGGAGACTTGCAGCATGCTGGTGTGAGAAACCCGTGTCCGGACAATAGTCGGAACACTTGTAGCTCCGTAGGTTTGGAAGCCGCGATAACAGAATCACGGGGAACATGTTGAGAAATGGAGAATCCCGCAACAAGCGGATAGTGACCGTGACACTCCGGACGGCCCCAGCAATGCGCGGGTGAGCGGTGAAGTAGTCGTACATGGAGGAGACAGCTTCATTCGACCATATACGGATAGAGGTCATGAGCCGATACTGAGAACGGGGAAGCCATTCGCGACAGGTCAAGGCGCAACTGCGAAGGGTGCCGACATGGTCGCTGAGAAGATCGATGATGCGCTCTGCGACTTCAACCGGGACGCGGGGTGGGTCTGCGGCAATCGACGGAGTAGTCGTAAGAATGAGGTGAAGCGAGTCAAGTTCACTGCTGATCTGGTCAATGTCGCCTTCATCGACTGTGAGCGGAACGCGAGAGGTGTGTGTGAGGATCGACATGGTGGTGGGAGAGAGGGAAGAACATTGGCGCACACGTCCTTGCCAGCTTTCAGGCCACCGGCGTCCAAGCGACATGCATCTGCCGCGTTTCCGTATAAGGTTATGTCGTTCGAACACGAGAACCGCCCCTCTGGCTGTCCATATCGCCGGGATCTATGAGTTCATTCACGTATCGGTCTACTCATATTGGCACGATGGCCTCAAACCCTCCTCCACCGCTTCACTGCCCCAACCGAGCTAAATGCGCGAAAGGCGCACCGTATCTGTATTGCGGCCCAGTTTCCCGCACAAGCGAGACATCCACACGCACAAGGACGTATAATACAATGACGAATATGCTGTACTACTCGTGGTACGAGCCACTACACCGTTCCCATCCGACACCGAACCCTTTCTCCTCCCACCGGTCTGTATGAGATGGTGTGGCACAGTTGCCGCTACTGCCATTTCCAGGCGTCGAAGCGTTTTTCCGGGACCACAATGCGACAGCCAGCGCCAGAAGTCCTATGAACGGTCGTGGGTCGACGTTTGGCAGCCCATCAGCACAGGGCGACTTCTGTTGCGTATCCACGGTACAGGGCGTACAAAGACCACCCCGTCTCCGCTGTCGAGACTCGGAGGGAGTTTGCAGTCGGGAGAGCGGCAAGCGAGATAGAGTCGAGGGTGGCCAATTGGAGGGGAGGGAGCACAGACCATACCAAGCGTACGGGAGGAACGAAGGGAGCGAGGCGGGAGGTTGCGGGTGTCAGTGCAGCAGAGAAGGCAGCGAGAGCGAAGGGCGTGAGTGCGAGCATGTCCTTTGAAGTTAGAGCACGTACCACGATCCCCGGGTCTCTACGGTACAATCGCCCTGCCGGGTAGTCGGGACTGGTACTACGTGCAATTTCCGTCTCTGACATCAATGCTCCTTGCCCGTGATGTCTTCCAAGTTCAGGGCTCATGCGAGCGGCATGCGGCATTGGCCCTTGGGGATCCGGTTATCCAGTTTGGTCTTCGCGCCTGGTGCCAGCTGCGCAGCGTTCTGTACGGAGAGAACGGCATCAAGTAAACGTACCTCGACTCGGACACGGTACCTCTCGAGCTTGATAGTTGATAGTCGATAGTCGACCGGTGAATATACGCGTTGCAGTTGAAGTCGCGGAGGCCTGAGGTCCGAGGAGCGCGGGACCGACTTGAACTTGGGTTGCGTGCGCGTTCACTGTTCAGTAAGCGGGATGGGTCGGGAACGCGTGAAACTGGTAGATAGCGACACGCGAGCGAGGCAGTGCCCACTGATGGAGGCGTGGCGGGACGAAGGTATCAGATGGCGGTGAACGGCGGACGGCGGACGGCGCATGGTGGACCGACAAAGGCCGCAACCCGGACGCTCGTAGATGCGATGCGCATGCGCACAGATGGCGTGGTGACACAGGCCTCGGTATGCTGGGCTGAGGATCGAGTACATGAGATTGAGGTTAATTCGATAAAGAAGAGAGAACGGTATATACATACATTGCGTCACGACAGGCAATGTCGAGGCAGTTTAACCGCAAGCGAGAATGGCCTCACGACAACGGGAATAAACAAGTACAGGGGGTCGCGGGCGGCCGCGGAGGTGCCCGACGAGGTATGGTGCGAAGCGGAGTGGTAAAAGCCTCAGGCTTGGCTCGGAGGGCGGGGCGGAAAGCGCAGAGGGCCGACTTCAAGGTCTTCTGAGTCCCGATGAGCGAGAACAAGATAGAATATGAAATTGCGACATTACTCGCACATCGAGGTTCGAGCGCGAGATCGGGCGCCAGGACGCGTCGAACAAGAGAGAGGAGACGACTACCAACGAAAAGGCTAAGAGCTTGAGGGATAGGATATACGCGCGCGGCGCAGCCGGCACATATCATATCATCTGTGGCACTCGCACGCCGAATATTGAGTCACCAGTCGTGGCTACCTGAGAGGGCAGCCAGCGATACGAAGAACGTGGTCGGCTCCCAGGGCGGCGGGAGGGAATGAGGAGTGCCGAAGGGACAGGGCCAACGAAGGATGTAGGAGAGGACGAGACAGCTGAGGAGGAGCCGGAGGAGTGACCGCCGCCGGTAGTCGTGTGTCTGTACCCAGTGAGCGCGGACTCGCTCGGGGAGCAGGGATGACTCGAGGATCGTCAGGACTCAACCAGATAGGGATCTGACCTGAGATTGTTTTGAGTTTGCACAGAAGGGCGGTAAGTGCAGATGTTCGACTCACATGAACACGCAGAGTGCTCCCCTGATGACGGCGAGATGGCAGAAGTACACGTCGGAGAGCCAAGGCGGGCCTATGGGGATGTGATGAAGTGCAGCGGCTGGGGACCTACGAATTGAGAGGCCCGATGGCGAAGGGGCACAGCAGATCGTCCGGAACACGCAGAGGTTGCGCATGTACCTAGATACCGGTGTGAAGTACCATAAGACAACTTGCCACTGACCTCGATGAAGTGCCAGAGTAACGGTATCGAGCGCGAGATGAGTCGCAAGAAGTGTCAGGATGAGATCGGCGACGCGTCGGACGAGGGTTATCAGAGAAGTAGCAGGCGTGACAAGTCACTGACCTGTCTCTGACGAACAGTCGTCGTAAGTCCGTTCGCAGGAGGAGATGGAGAAGGAGAGACGTGCATTGTCGCTTGCACCATAGGCCACGTGCCGCCTGCAATCACGTCCCCAGGCGCGTCCTCGTCGCCCGCGTCCTCGTCCTGTCCACCATGTCTGTCCTCACCGCCGTCGCCCGCTCTGCCCGCCTCGCAGCGCGTGCCATGGTCCCCGCAGCGTCGCTCTCGCTCGCCGCATGTAGCTTGCACACACGACTACACCCATGACGTGCGTCTCCCTCTGCCTCACTCCTCCGCCCGACCAGCGATCGGACCAGCAGTCGTTGTTTTTCCGTTCGCAGCAGGAGGAGGAGGAGGAGGAGGAGAAGAAAGAGAAATGTAAATTGTCCGAGCTTGCGGCACGGAAAGCAACAGGCACGTGCCGCCCGCAATGAGGTCCCCACCCGCGTCCTCGTCGCCCGCGTCCTCGTCCTGTCCACCATGTCTGTCCTCACCGCCGTCGCCCGCTCTGCCCGCCCTGGGGCGCATGCTATGGTTCCCGCCGCGTCGCTGTTGCTTGCCCGCACGTAGCTTGCACACGCGACTACACCTATGATGTGCGTCTCGCTCTGCCGTGCACGCAGGCTCTCGAGCCGCACATCTCGGGCCAGACCTTGGGACTACACCACGGCAATGACTATCAAGCCCACGACAACGACCTCAATGCCGCAGAGCAGTCCTGCGCACAAGCGCGCTCCCCGAGGAGCACATCAAGCACCAGTCCGCGCTCAAGTGCAACCGCGGCGGGCACATCAACCACTCGAATCTCGCGCCTCAGTCTCAATGCGGCGGCAAGCTCGCTGTGGGCCTTCTAAAGGACGCCCTCGTCACTCACTTAGGCAGCGTCGATGGTGAGCCGCGTTATCGTCGCACGCGTTCATGCTTTATCCGCGTCGACTCCTCCTCTGCGTGCGCGCCGCTCACCCATCCTTGCAGCCTTCAAGGAAGATGAACTCCTTGACACAGCTCCGGCTGGGACTGGCTCAGCTACAACCTTGACACCAGAAACCTCGAGATCGTCACCACCCCTAACCAGGACCCGCTCCTCACACGTCCCCATCCTCGGCATCGAGATCGGGGAGCACGCCTTTTACCTCTAGTATCACAACATCAACTCCAACGTGAGTCGCCTTTCCTTGCGTATTGGCGTAAGGGCTCACGCACTCGCGCAGTACTTGACCGCCGTCTGGAACGTCATCAACTTCAACGAGCCTGAGCGTCGCTTCGTCGAGCCTGCCCAGTCCGCCTGAACCCGATGCGCGTGTCCGCGTGCCATTGTCGCCTTCCTCAACCCAGCCTCGTGCGCCGACGATGGAAACGAGTGCGGAGGAGCGCGTACGAAGGGACATAGAAGACGTCCCTGCCGAGACGCGGACGTGAGATGCTGTAGCATGAGGTGTGTAAATTGTTCGAGTTATACTATATGCATCCCTGTCCTTTCTTCCAACCCCCCTCTGCGTCCTGGGCTCGTGTCTCCTCCCAATAAGACAACATGCGCAGATAGTTGTTCTACGTCGTCGTCGTTCCCTCGGGCTCCCCTTGCAGAGCAGCGTCCGCATCAGCCGCGCTCGTTCTCGCTCGCCGCTGCATGGGCACGTCAACGACAAATACGGTTCTATGCCTTATCCTTGGAGGTGGTGCGCCCCGTCTCCCCTTCACGACGCTCTCAGTCTATTTGAACACAATGTATACGGGATCTCAGCAATCTCAACAGAGGCGGATGACTCAAACCCCAGCCAGGCATAAGGCTCGTCATAACTCCATCTGTATGTGTCGCATATACGAGCCGGATACGGCCCTTGTCCGTCCGCCGTACATCGCTCACTCTCTCCTTCGACTGCGTTTCTTCCGACGACGACCAGGACGACTACCAATTCCCGCCGCCCTCCCCTTCCGCCTCTTCGCCCTCGAGAACGGAGCGTCTCGCGCTGACGGTCGCAGAGCAGATGCCTGCGCTGCGCTGCGTCCTCGTCGAGATCCCGCACGACTCCCGCCGGCGGCCATATCAGTTCACCTTCGACTCTCTAGCACAGTCGAATCCGCCACGGCTATCATCCACGCCATCGGGAAACGGAAACGGCGCGGCCGACGACGGCCAGAGGAGGTACGAGCGGCGGTTCTGGCGCATAGACGGCTCCGAGGAGTTCTTGTGCGTCGAACCGCTCACCGATGCCGCGGCGAGGAGGCTCATGGATGCGGAGGGGCTGTCGTTCGAGGACCGGGTGCGGTACTGGTAGCGCAGCGCAGTATCGCCGAGGTCTGAGGTCTTCCTCAGGCTACTCGCGCGCGGGTTTGTTTGCTAGACGTTTTCGTCTTCCACACTCGGACTTGGTGGTGTTGTTTGACGATCTACTAGTTGGTGGGCTGTTCTTCCGATCTCGAATTGACTGACTATTGACTTTGGACCCTGTACTAGATACTCAGCAGATTCATCCCCGCATGTCACAGTCGCTGGGTTCTCAGACTGCTGCACGAATAGGACGCTCTCGGACCACTCCCGTCTGTGCTGGCAGAGCGACGCCGCGCTAACTAGGATTGGAGACAGGCTCGCAAGGCGACCGAGTCCACTTGAAGCGAATGAGCACGTACGCTTCGGAGAGTAGATAACTACTAAAGGAGGGTGGGAGGAGGTCCCTGCCGAGACGCGGGATAGGATCAGTCCTCCGCGAGATGCAGATAGGTGTGTATGCACTCTGTATGCATCGCGATCCTTCTCCCATCGCTTCTGCGTCCGCGTGCATGTCTCTGAATGCTCAAGCCCTCAAGAAGCGCGGACGCCTCGTCACACGCCGGCCATCATCGCCTTCGGCTCCCCCGCAGAGCTGCACTCGTCCTCATCCTCGAGTACGTCGACGGCTTATGGTTGTGGTACTTGCAACTGATCGTAAACCTTACGGTCTGTTCAGAGAGTTCGCACCGTGCCGTCTGTCTTGACGGCTTCACAACTAGCTTGAACTGCACGATCATGATCTATACATGTACTATCTCATCCCGTGGTCACTGGTCGTCCGCCGTCCATGTCTCTGGGGCTCAGCGCTCAGACTTTCCCTGAGTGCGCATGCTACCCCGTCGTTCGCTGACGCGTACTCACGTCCTGTATATTTTGACTACATATGCGGCGCGGTGGCCGGTGATGTCCCAGCACGTGTGCGCGCGTCCGCACTCAACCTCGTCTGCCCTCCATAAAAATCGGCCAGCCTGCCGCATCTCAGGCGCACTTTGAGACCGCTTGCCAGTAGTATCGGCGCATGCTCGCGTTGTCTTCAAGCTGCCGACGCTCTGACCAGCAGTCTGAGGAGTGCATGCTGTCAGCGATGACGTCGCTCGCCCGCCTCCTCGCCGTCGCTGTCCATGTCTGTCCTCGTCGGTCATCGCCGTCGCCCGCTCTGCTGCCCGCCCTGCCCGCCGCGCTCTCTCTCGCTCGCCGCCCCGAAGCTCGACTACGCCGATGACGTGCGTCTCCACCAGAAGGGCACGAGGCTGCTGTACTGACGCATATAGTCCAGTGCATGGTCTGTCGTCGCGGATGCAGTACGCCGGACTGAAAGCTGGTGCGAACTGGCAGCTCGCGGTGATCGGGGACCGTGACGTAAGTTGAACGAAGTGCGGCTGGGTTCCAGGCGCAGGGAGCATGTCGTCTGGCTTATGTATCGCGTATTGAGCAGACACGATCGCCCAGCCAGGTATGCGGCGCCGGGGGCAGAGGGAAGAGAGTGCAAAGTGCCATGCGCAACTTCGGGTGAGCTCGTGCGACGAGCGGTCCGTGTGGACCACCTTCCCGGGATGTCGCTGGACTCGCGCTGACCATGCCAGATCTGCTGCGCCCACTGTCCCGCCGCATTCCTCTAAGTATCGATGTGTTCAAGAGCATGGCACTCACGCACTCCCGCCATACGGCTTGAGGTCGCCGACTCAACTCCATATCGACGCGCGTGACCGGAGCGGACCAAAGCACGAACTGAAGGACGACACATGTGTCGAACGACCAGTATACGGTCCCTCCCGTACTCACACCACCGTCCTGAATCCGGGTCCGTAGTCGGCCGCAGATACTTAGGTTAGCCTCGTCGTACGCAGCCAGCGGGTACAGCGAGAACGCATCGCGGCCCCGGAGTAACGAGTCTGCGACTCGGGATGGGGTCTGGGATAGAGAGGGCGCGCGATAGCGGGCGGGATCCCAGGACGTGGATTGCTGGAGGTCTGCCTGCGTATACTGTACTGTACGTATGCCCTGCGCAACGGGGCTTTGCTGAGCAGTGGGTCGCAGGCATAGAAATCATGGAAGCATCGCGAAGGATGAGATCTGTGCTGATTGGTGCGAATTCAAACACTTACTTCATGCTACAGTAGGAGTCCTTGGTCTGACAGTTAGAGCCGTGGTTCTCCTAATAACCAAGGAGCAGTCGACACCAGGCTTCGTCCTTCGTGCGTCTCGCTAACGGGGTTGGGCGAACTCGCAGTCAGGGAGGCCATGATTGAACACGAGCGATATATACGCGCACGAGGATACGCCTCGCGATACGGATGACCTGCGAGCGGGACATGTAGAGGACGTGAGGACTCAGATAGCAAGCATCACGAAAGAACCCGGCATGAAGTGGGCTGGGGGACCGGACGAGCGACAGCACTGAGCACGCGTACCTGAGCAAATTCGAGTTCATCGAGAGCCTCCAGCGTCGGAAAGAAGCTGAGCTAGCAAGATCAGGAGCAGCAGCTACTATCAGAACTGGTACAATACGACGGGTCGACTCATGAGCACCATCGACGTTACTGCAAACGATGTAGGAGCCCTCGCGAACTCCGGCCTTAGCAGGACGAGACGATCGTCGTGGCTGAGACGGTCAGAGCGGGAACAGTCCGAGGTGCGTATGCGCTCTGCGCTCGGAGTCTCCGCGGGATCATGGAGCATCCAATGCTGGTGCGCGTGGAGCCAGGAGGAGGAATATAGAACGCGTATCAGCTCAGGTTCAGGCAAGGTCGCCTCCTAGGACATACAGTCACGAACGTCAGTAAATTTCGAGAGAGTCCGACTGGGCGGAGAAGCGTACACGGGAATAGGGACGACGGACGGACGATGGGTTAAAATCTTGAAGAGCGCGTCGGCAGATTCGAGTTCCTAGTGTGTTGCAATATACTGTCTACGTTGAGCAGCACACCCAAGAAGGCGGCAAGTCGTCGATGGAGCGCGTGTAGCTGTGCAAGGGAGTATGCAGTCGCGACAACTTGCAGCGAGCCGTCCGTGCATCTTGAGCTTGAGGCCTCGGACACGCACGCGAACGAAGAGGGGCAGGAAGAGAGAGAAAATGCATAACATATGAAGTCGAGCCAATACACACACCTATCGAATTTCGCGTCCAGATCTATTCATCGCGTGTCCCGTCGTGACACCATCCCTTCCACCTCCTGCCACTTCACTCGCCTGCGTGTAATCACCCACGTCGGTGGACTTGACGGTCTCGAAGAGACTCCACAGTCATCCTGTAATGTGCGCATCGTCAGCCCCTCGCATCTGGCACTTCATGTATTGTAAAATACGAGTAGAACTCACATTTGCCTTGACGTTGTGCTATCAGAGATAGAACGTGTGGTTCTTAATGTCGACGGCGATGACGGGGACCTGCAAGATGAAAGAGTCCTGGCGGGGAACAATGACGAGATCGAACATTTCGGTGCGCGGGGAGTAGTCGAGCTGGCCCAGCTGGCTGCGAGGCCATGAACTTGATGGACTGTGTACGAACCTGAACGCACACGACACCACAGATACACGAGCAGAGCTGACACTTACCATCAGTGCGGTCAATCGTATCCGTCGAGTGACCCGAATGAGAGGTTGCCGCTGCCCTGGAACGGTGGCGAAAGGTCCTTGCAGAGAGCGAGGATGGGTATGTCCAACGTGAGGGTGGCAGTAGATCGACGAGGCTCGACGTGGTCCTGAGGGCGAGCTTCGAGCAGCCTTATGCTCAGAATTCAAACGATCATAACTTAGCCTTGTTCACTTGTCACATGCGACGAGGACTCGGAAGAGCGGAGGATGAGGACGAATCCGACGATGGAGAGGAAGAGAGCGAGAACAAGGGCGCTTGCGGGTCACTACGCCTCCGCGACTTGAGGTTAATGGCCCAGTGGGTTTGCTCGGCTTTTCGAAGTCCGCTGTGGCTGACGGCGCTTTGCGTCCCGGCGCAGCGGGTGGGCGCTTCGTACTTGGTCG